>NW_010102460.1:0-5971 GCF_000699245.1 Pterocles gutturalis
AGCTCTCGGGGGTGCTGCCAGGCTCTGTGGGGGAGAGGAGGATGGGGGTTTGGCCCAGGACAGGGCACCCCGATCCCATGTCCCCAAGGCCACCAGCCCCTCACCCCGGGCCTCAGGTGACCACCCTGGACAAGCAGGAGCCCACCCAATGCCCCCAAGGGTGGTGGGGGAAGGCCAGTGTTAGCAAAGCTAACAAGCTGCAGTGTGTTCTCGAGTTCTCAAAAGAAAGATGACCTTCCAAAAATTCAGATTCCAGCTGTTATAGACACTTTTCCTCCCATGGAAGAGGCTAGTAGCTGACATGTGTGTTCAGCCTTAAAAACAGAAGGTAGAATGTTTTTCCTTCTTGGTGGTATCTGGACTTAGAGCAAACTGGAAATGACAGCCCAGCTCTATTCTCATCTCCTCCAGGGCAGAGTCTACCCCGGAGAACTAGCCTACATTCCCACCAAAAAAGTTAAATAATCATAAAGGTTGGAAAAGACCTCAAGGATCATCAAGTCCAACCATCAACCCAACACCACCCAACCCACTAACCCATGTCCCTAAGCACCACATCTACACATTTCTTGACCCCCTCCAGGGATGGTGACTCCACCACCTCCCTGGGCAGCCTGTTCCAATGCCTGAGCACTCTTTCAGTGAAGAAATTTCTTGTAATATCCAGCCCAAACCTCCCCTGGCACAACTTGAGGCCATTTCTTCTTGTCTTATTGCTTGTTACTTTAGAGAAGAGGCCAGCACCCACCTCACTAGACCCTCCTTTCGGGTGGTTGTAGAGAGTGATGAGGTCTCCTCCCAGCCTTTTCTCTAGACTAATTCCAGTTTAGTTCCCAGTTCCCTCAGCTGCTCTGCATGAGACTTGGGCTCTGAAACTCTTTCTAGCAGCAAGAGTATTGGAAAAGAAAAAAAATTTCCACTCTCTACTGCTGTGTGATGTTTTAACTAGACCTGACCTGCAGCAAAACCAAGTCTTTTCACATGCAACAATTTCTCAGCCAAGTACTTCAGCTTTAACCATGCCTTTCCTAAAAAGCAGGGTTTCTTGCCACATCCTACAAGGCTGATTTTATAAACAAAAGAAATGCAAATAATGGAGTGCTCACTTTGTACTGTCTCCTCTAAACAGAGCATCTCATTATTTCCCAGCACCTTCTTGGAGGTGTAGCTAGGAACTTCAGCTGTATCCACACCTCGCCTGAGGCAGTGTGTACAGGGCTCAGTTGTTCGCTAGAAATTACCAAATATTTGTGGGGCCTCTTACTACTTCTTTTAGGCAATTCTGAAAATTATATCTGCTGTACCTGCTAAGAAAAAAAAAAAAAAAAACGGAAAACTAAGAAGTCACCAGTAAACCTGCCTGAGCAGCAATTGCTGAAGCGTGTAAATCACCGCCGGCCTCTGGCAGAGCTCTCATTTTGTAGCTGACATTTACTTGCCCAGTGTACGGTTACAGCAGAGTAAGAGCAGAGTGCAGGAGCCGCTGGTGGATAAATAACTTGCTGCCCTTGCAGATGAGGTCACATACATTTAATGTCTATTTTAAACTCAAGACACTTTTTAAGCATCCGGTGACAAAGGACATCTTTTCTTCCACATTAACAGACATTTAGAAGAACTAGAAAAACATAATAAGGTGAGTATTTTTAGTACCTCAAAGTTGGTTTTCATTGCTATTGCATCTTAAGCTTGGTGAGCTTCAGTGTCCTTATTTCAGCTACCCTGGAAATAATTAATTGCTGTTAACAGTCAAGAGCCTAAAACAAAACCTTCATTTTTCTCAGATAATGCAATTTCCTTATCGCATATGAAAAGGCAGATTTTATTTTATATAAAAGAGTATAAAACCAGAAATTATTCAGAACAAGTGTAAGATAGGTATTATCATCAAATGACAAAAAAGCAATGTAAAAAGGGAAAGAACCAGATCCTTTACCAGGTGGCAAAATAAAATCATGAACCTCACCCCTTTATACTTCTCATGTCAAAACCACAAGAGTGTTTAACTGGAACCCATCAGACCAATATAACAAAGCAAGTTTCTCCTCAGTGAAACAGTTCCAGCATGGGATGGAACCACGTAATATGTCAGAGAAAACAAGAGCATATTTAGAGAAAATCACCTTTATAAGCCACAACTATATCACAACTGTCAGCTACACTACTGAACAGTACTAATTTTTATTGTGTCTCAATGTTTTCATGCCAATGTATTTTTTAGGCAGTATGTGGTGAATACTCTGCTGAAGGATTTTACCTACTTACAGTTATTCCATCCCTACGCTATCACCATACATGTTTCTTAAAAGCCATTAGCAGAAGTGTGATACCAGAAATAAGTACTTATGTGATTCATCGGCTTTAACAAATCAAACTTTGCGAAGTATAAATGTATGCCAGCTTTTTGAGAAGGACAAGTCTAGAAATTGTCTAGAAGCTGCCAAAAAAATTCCTGGTTTAGTCTGAGTCCTGCCAAGAAACAGCTCTCCGACTACACCATTTAACGTACGAGGGAATGCACACAGTTATAAAGCCATTCTTCCTGCTCGTTCAGCGGCATCACATGCTGAGAAACCTGTGTACCAGAGAGAAAACAGAGGTGAAATAGCTGCTTATTGGAGAACGGTGCATATGTTACCTGAAATGCTATGTAAGCAAAATGAAGTGTTTCAGTACTTATATCACTAACACTAAACAACAAACATTCAGCATCTGTAATGACAGCCAGTATTCAAAACTTGCTATTGAATTGAATTGCATGGCAGCAAAAAAAATCCATAAGGGACACCGAGCCTACAATGTACACTGGATGAAGCCAGAATGAAGATTAATAAAACACCTTACAGGATCAGGCTATAGATATTGAAAGTGTCAGCAGTGATATTAGAATAGGCCCCAACCATGCCACTGTCATGGGACTGTATCTGTTTGCAACCGGTTTGAACGCATCCACACTGGAAAGCTGGGAAATATAAAATAGTTTGGATGCCTCTTCTTTTAAAGAAAGAGACCATACTTTTAGAATATTAAAAACTGGATTTTCTTCATAGATGAATGAAGAAAAATATCATCAGCATTTGTAATGCATTTTCAATCTCATTCGATTCCTTAGAACCCTCATTTAGAATTTTCACTAGAGCCTGCCCAGCTCTGGAATAAGGATCAGCAGATAAAATTGCCTTGCAGCTAAACATGATCCCTAAGTCAAGTTTAACAAAAATTAACCATCTGCAAATCACACTGTGCATAAGGAGAGCAATACATATATTTTTTTTTTCTGACTAGCGCATGCTTGGCCTGTTTCTCACAGAGATCAATATATCAAATTAAAATTTTCTAAGTAAAAAAAAAAATTGAAAATACAGCCTTAGAAAAAGAATATTAGAAAATATTAGTAAGTGGTACACGTATTGAATGGATGACTGAAACACATACACGTATGAAAAACTGAACAGCTAAGGACTTTCATAGCAATCTGCTCATGAAAACATGGATACATCAAGTACATGTTCAGCTTTGAAATGCCAAGAACTATCTGATCTATACTGGTGACGAAAATGGCACTATCCACATGTTCATTATCATGAGAAAAGACCTGGAAAAAGGGAACTGCAATGTCACATAATTTTTTCTTTTTGCTTAGATTTTAGGTTAGCTAAACAATAAAAATCTTACCATCATGGATTTTGGTGCCACTTCTATAGCAAAAACCGTAAGTCCCCTACTACTTAGGCAGTTCTTACTCTGCTCATTGTTGACATGAATAATCACTTTGTTTTCAGACTGAAAGTGAAAAAAAAATGAAGGAACTCATTAGTCTTCATGGTTAAGTGGCTGTTCTTTATGTGACAACTATACATTGCTCTTACCTCCTCCAACTTTACTATTTTGCAGGACAGAAATGCTTTATGGATGCCGATGTCTATTCTCTTTGACAAGTAAGAATTTCACATGTACCTGAGCATCATCAGAGCCCAGATTAATTGTCAAAAGTAATTTAAGACTCTTAGAAATAAGCACTTAAGATACAACTTGGGAACACCATTGAGAAAACCATTTGCCACAGAACATTACTGATGTTAACAGTTTACATAGTTTCAAAAGGTGACCGGACAAATTTACACTAGAAAAATACATGAAGGGATTTTAAGTACAAAGAAAATATTTCTGATTCAAGTAGTCCTTAAACTGCAAAACACTAGAGGCTAGGACAACAGTCTGGAAATGTGTCACTGGATCTTTGCCCAATTTTTGTACTTGTAACATCCCCTACAGGCCATTTATGGAGGCAGGATACAGACCTAGAAGAATCTTTATCTGACATTGTATGGCCGTTCTGATTTTAAGAAATCCTATCCCTCCAGCAAGAGGCCATTTCCTCAGGAGCTCCTATGACATGTTCTTAAATTCTCACCAAATACGCAGGGAATCAATGGAGACCAGGCTCCTAACAACTGAAATTAAATACCCAATGTAAGCAGGAGGAGCATCCTTCAGATTTACTTTCCTTTCATAATAAATGACCAGGATTCCTCATGAGTTCCTCACTGCCACAAATCAAAGATACACCTCACAGAGCTGTTTGTAAGACACTCATCAAAATGTGACCCATTCCAATCTGCTGCACACAGTTTGTTTCAAACATTATTTTGAAAAAAAAAAAACAGCCTTAATAGAGACTTTAAAAAATATTTAAGAAAATTAATGTAAGTATAATCACTCAAAAAACATGTGTTCTTACTGTGCAAATGCTGCCAAGAAGGATCCAAGATATAAAACTGAAAGCTTGGGTAGTGGAAAATTCACTAACCACCAGTTTATCCCGGGCAATACTCAGACACAAGACCTAAAGACATGCTACACACCCTGCTATTCAGCTGTCTCTAGATAAGTTTCAGTTTGACAGAGACATTGGGAAATCTTTGATTCTTAAGACCGTGCTACCCAACATTCTCTCTGTACCGAGAAATGGAATAGAAACACAGTTAGCCTTACGCAGCAAAGCAGCTAATATTAGACTGGTAAGGACTGACAAAAAGGTTATCTCTGGTGCTCATGGTACAAAGGGTTTGTGGACAGCAAAGTGTAAATATGGTAATTCTTGAAATATGGTATTGTTGCAGAAATGTAAACACTATCTAGTGTTAAGCTGCTTATGTCTTTGATCCATCTGCTTTGCCATCACTTCGGTAAAGTCCTCATTTCTACAGTGAGATAAAGGCAAAGAAAATATTTATCTGTGCCGTATCTTCCTATAAGAGGAAGAAGGTCACAGATTCACCTAGCACAGAGGGTATATTATAGTAAGTTGGTGCTTTGGGTGATAGGAAATGCCTGAGTAACGACTTCTTCTGGCACACAAATGGGCAGACAATAGATTTGGTATTGCTTACTCTGAGAAATTTGAAGCTCTGTATGCAATGTCTTTTAATCTTCCCAGCTCACACCCTGAGGATGGAGGGTTAGAAGACAGACACCTTCCTCTACCCACTGATTAAAATACATATGCAGGACTAAAACAGAATCCCTCAGGAACTAGTATATTTCCTTAATTTAATTAGAGAAATAACAAAGAAACATTCTTTCCATTGAAATCACCAGTACAATAACTGAAGATATGATCAGAGTGCTTGCACTGCAGGAAGCTTAGGAGAAGGCAGATGCATAAAATTGCCTTTTAATTATTTCTTTCCAGACATTTACAATACAAAAAAAGTCTCCAGCCTACAAATTCTAATGAGATTTTCACGGTAGAGCAACTATTTATTTCGACGCAGAAGAGTGGCATTTACGAAACCCAAACGGTATAAGTGGCAGTGGTCAGTGACTTAATCAGACAGCATCCAGTTGCCTCAGTGCGGACTTCATCTCCTTCTCTGACATATCCCTAAACATAAAAATAACTCCAGTATACCTACCCTAAAGGGCAAAGTGCAGATCTAAACCTGTAGTTCCAAGGAGCCTCGGCATT
>NW_010102460.1:6002-29822 GCF_000699245.1 Pterocles gutturalis
GTCCTAATATTAGTCCACCAACCCACCCCCTTTTGTATATTTGTCCATTTAAAAATATACTTCTTGCTGTGATCTTTTAAGATTTAAAGCATCTTAAGTTGAAGCATTTTACCACACTGTATTTATTTAGTCATGTTTCCTGATATAAAGGAAACTGAGAATGAACAGCATATTCATTAGATCTATACAAAAAGGCTTAAAATCTCTACTTCTCAGCAACCACTTTTGCTTGGATTTATAATTGTTAACTTGGATTAGCAATAAAATAGACCTGTAAGACCAGGTAGTTAACAATAATCCATAATACGCTGCTAAAAACACAATCAACGCAAATCACTGCTCTTTTACTTCCCTATACACACTGAAAATATTAAATAGTGTAAATGCTGCAGTCTTTGCTCTTTCTGTAATTTTATTTCTTGTTCTTAGTATTTGTTTTCTGGTATTACAAACATATTATGTCTCCAATAATTATCAAAATATTGAAAAATTGGAATGTGAACACAAACATTCAGATTCTACGTGATATTGAGAACTGCTGGCTTCATTATAATAAGCTGTCCCTTCCAAGAACACTGATCCAAACTCTTTTGAAGTCTGAGTCATATGTCAAAAAGGCACTTGTGACAACTTTTACAAAAATTAACTAGATAAACTTGATATCAGAAATATGAGAAAATGTACTTCTCAAAAATTATGCAAGGGGGGGGGGGGAGAAGAACATTAATAACAGACATCAACACAAAGTACCTTACAGAAGCCTCATGCCATACCTTGTTTTCAATAACAGAAGTGATTCTCCTGCCTCCTTTGTAGGTATAGACGATTATGTTTTCAAAGCCATCCATTACTTTGGCCTCTCCTTTATTAACAACAGACTTGCAAATAGCCCTGTTGAGTTGCCAGCTCCCTGACTCTAGATATATGGCTTTAATTCTGGGTTTGCATTTTTCTGCATAGATGTCAATGACAAATGGGCATGCCTGCAATGGAGAAAATGAGCTTTATCAACGTTTATCTGTAGTTATTCCCCTCAGATTTTCATCCACAGCACCTAAGTATTTTCATATATGCTCTGAAGTAGAATTATCCGAGTATGTCACTGAATATTAAATATTCAAAACCTGAGACCTGTGGCAATCTTTTAAATGAAATGAAAGCTCAGGACAAATGAATATTTTTCATGCCAGTCACGGCACACTCGATACGCAGGTTGGTGCATTTGGCTCCAACGTAGCAAACCCTTCCTTAGATACCAAAGCGTACAGGAATTAAGATGAAGTATGAATGTACTTCAGCGTCTGAAATAAATCTGTCTCCTTTACCTGTCATGCTCTTGCTATTTGTGCCACTTAATAGACATTTAAAATATCTGCAGTGTTGCATTAACGCTCTGCTCTTACAGTACATGTTAACAGCCAGGAGTTTGCATTTTCTTTAACTCAGTAACAGCGCTTCGGTTTCTTTCGAATGGCTATCAGCATCCACTAGGATTTTTCAGTTCTGTCTTTAATTTGTTAGAGGCTCAATGCTCCTGAAATAGCAATCTCTTAAATTGTTTGAAATTGAGGAATTAAAGAGTTAAGTTATAGACACAAGTTAAGTAGATATACACATTTTTGTAAGAATGACTAAAGCATTTGGAGAGCTATGTTGTCCTTTGGAAAGCAAAGACTATAGCCATAAACCACAGCTAGTATAAAGCACAAAATACATTTTTGACATTTCTAACTTGATAAAACCTCCCCAAAAATCTTCTTTCTTAGAAGATAGCTCCCTCTTACGTCTGAAATGCAGAAAGACAGTTCTGTGACTGCTCTGCTAACCATACTCACAGGAAAAGCAGAAAGCACTGCTCATTAAGAAATCATCCACCATGATCTCAATATTTGCACTGAGAGACAATTGAAGTCTCTCTACTATACCGAGTATTTTTGGTTCCGTATGTAGTTGTTTCGCACTTATATTTTTATATGGTGACTACACTGACCTGATTTAGTTTAACAAAAGTTGAAGAAATAATATAATCAGACTATAAAAAAAAATATTCAGCTTTTCTTGGGAACGAAAGTTAAATGATGAGATTATTTGCATATTTAATATTTTCTTTAATTTTTAATTCTTTATTTTCATTCATTAAAGATATCCTCTTTCTTTAGTGATAACTATTAAGACCAACCTTGATACTGTTTCCAAAAAAATAAAAAAAACCTGTAAGCACAGAGAAACATCAGAGAAATAATCTCTCATCCTGTAAAGTAAACAGTGTGCCACCAGAAGCCCTTTCTTTAAAATTTTATGTTGAACACCTTCAGACACTGTTGTGAAAGGCAACAGTAACAGGAATAGCCATATCTGAAAACTACGAATTCTGAATCATGTGGAGAAAAATTATCTTCTCCATATCCACTTCTGTTGCACCCTGGGCCAGGAAAGTGACTTTTCAAGCAGAGCAAGTCCTGCATTTGTAGGTTTGCTGACAGGTCACAGCTTACCATCACTGTCTTCTTCTCCCTCCCCACCAGCAAGGTGCATGAATTCTTTCAGCAGGTATAACCCATGATTCCTTTCCTCTACAACCCCACAAAATATTTGCTTTCTCTAAAGCAAACAGCAGATTTTCTCTTTTAGCAATGTCAGTGTTATCCTAAGAAACAAGACACCATAACAACCGGAAGTCATAGTGTAAAACTCCATATTTAACTGTGTTTGGAGTGGATCACTGACCTACTGAAATCCATTTATGACAGAAACAGTACTGCAGTTAAACATATGCAGAAAGTTATATGTGAAGCAGTTATTTTTGCTATGTGGCTATCATACCTCTGTCATTTCTAATGCTTTATTGTAGCCCAGAGACAATAAAGTGACCCAAAGGTCACTAGGATCCCCTTCACGGTCATTGGCTTCCATGAGATTCAAATCCATAAATCCTTGTCTTGTAAGTTCGTTCTTCTTCATATCAAAATTCTCTGTTTGAAAAGAAATAAGGTGACACTTAAACAACTGCTCTCTCTGCAAACACTCTTTATCCTTCCAAAGCCAAACTCCTACTTATGTTAAAGAGATTTAAAAGATGGAGCTATCTTGCAGCCTCAGGCTCTCCAATATTTGGGAAAGAATGTCCTTGACCAGATACATGCTCTTTGCAGAGCTTCCCTGTGGATTTTAGATAATTACTAGACACAGCTGGCCCCTTGTATAACCCAGAAGAGAGAGATTTAAACACTGAAAGAGTTCATACTGATTTTTCTTTTTTTCTTTTTGTTACCAATATTTGTAGTGGCTGAGATTTGCAGAATGGGGTATATCAGGAATAGGAAATGAAAGTCTGCTGGAGCCAGCATCCTCAGTGCTTGAAGTTCTTGATATAGAAATGATTTACTCAGTTCCCAAAAAGCAATAAAATGCCAGTAATCTTAACACCCCTCTCTAGACAGAATGTCATAGATCGACCACTCTAATGTCAGCAAACACATAATTGAAATGTCCTTGTGTCAGAGATTTTTAAAAATGGTTTTCTCATCTTCATAACAATGCTAAATCTTTACTATATATTATTAACAAGGGATTACCAATTTAATAAATCTATCTAAGGGTACAGATGCTATAATAAATGGCTTGAACTTTGGTGTCAAGATTTATGACATTGGTCTGAACCCTTCAACTGATTTATAACCTGGTAAAACATTCACCATATTCTCTTCTTTCCTCTCTTATACACTTCACACACACATACACCCCCTCCTACTCATGTTGAGACCAGCGCACAGAAGTGTAACACTGACAAAGTCAAAGTGTGGAATGACATGTACAGGCATGAAAGAGACAAGGAACTCCTATACTGAAAAGTATTTTTGTATCATCTTTTCATAATTTAGGAAAAAGTCCAGTATCTTAAGAGTTTTCTGGGGATAAATAATTAGCAGGATTTGACAGATGTAAAGTATTTCAACCCAAATTAAACAATGTGTCATAGCCTACAAAGGAATTACATCAAACATGACATGGGCGGATATACAATGATATGCCATACTGGCATGTCAGACATGAGTTGCAGAAAAACTGTATTTCTTACAGAAACTTGTAATTTTCATACAATGGCTTCTAAATTTCCAGTTTGTTCACTCACGGCAGCTAAACTGCCCATGCTTTGACACCACTGCTGTCATGTATTATTAAAGCAGCCTACTGTGCCTTCTCAACGCCTTTGCAAGCTTAAAGCAATGCCACAGAATTCCTTCTTTCTTCAAAATTGACATTTGTGGCCCAGCACCACTGCTGCAAGCTGGCAAGACATCCAGTAACATTGATGAGATGTATCAGCAGAGATAAAACAAAGCACAGCTGAAAGAGTTGTAACTGCCTGTCAAGCTTCCTCATGTCACTCACAGAAGTCTCAGAATCTCACAGCTGGCATATAGCACAATATGGACAAATGGATACACCATATTTGAACCTTCAAAAGACACATTTTTAATGAAAAACTGATAACATCTGAAGAAAACAGAGTTGCAATAGGCATTTTCTAATGTCTAATTTTCTGAACAATCATCATAAGCTGTAGATGCCATTTTTAAAGCATCAAATACACACTAATGAAATGTCCCTCTCTGCACTTTGCCAGATATGAAAGCAGTATCAGCTTAATCTGCAGAAAGGAGACAGATTAAACAAATACCTGTTACAGTTTAATTTGCCATACGATCCATGATGAGAAAACCTGTAGGTTTTTGGCAGCTACAAAATCTTTTACCTACAAAACTTTGCAATTAGCAATGGGAAGAATTTTCTCAGCAGAAGGTCAGTGGTCAGTAGCACAAAAACCAGAATGAAGCAAAACAAGTGACAGGAGACTGGAAAAGGAAAAAAAAAGAAAAACAGAAGAGAACAATATCTATGTGTCTTCTTGGTATAGGCTACAAAATGCTCAGTTCTTCTATGCTATATACATAGTAGGATGTTATAGACAACAGCTTGCAAGTATAATGATAGCCCTAATTAGTTGTATTAAGCACAGCAAGGAACTTACCCTTACATACAGCCCATGCTTCCTCATCACATTTCTCACCACTAGTTCTCAGTTCAAAGAAATTGTATTCCTCCAAACTCAGAAGACCATTTCCATCCAAATCAATTGTTTCAAATATATCCAATAAAGCAGCTCTAAAAGATGAAAAAGGCAGAACTATTTCAAAATAGTTGTGTTTCCTTTACTGTCTCATAATATTGTTAATAACTATTCAAAATATTTGAGAATGTTCTGTACAAACAATATTTTAGTAACATACAGCTTTTTAAAAGCTAGATGTTATTTGGAGCACACACTTTTGCAGTAATTACCATGCCTATTTGGAAACATAACTCACCGGAACTCCTTGGTCAGAGCCAGTTCTCCATCCTCATCTCTATACACCAGTTTTGCTTCTCCAGTAGTTTGTGTTTTTACCTTCTGCAACCTACAGCCTGTCGTGAATGGGAGTAACCAGTAACTGCCTGATCCAAGCTCCCCTTTCCATCCAAACATCTACTCTTAAAAGAAGACAGACAAGTTGGTAAGTTACTTCTCAAATGATACCTTTCTTTATTTCTAGTAATATTCATACAAAAGTGATTAACTACTTGAAAACACCGGTAATGCTCAAAATCACTTTCCATAAAGAAAACATGGCTACGGTGAGATGCTGTGTGATGCCATTTTAAAGACACAAAGCCTAGTGAATCTCTTGGTTATAATAAAAGTTAGAAAAACATACAGGAGCAGAGATGAGGGGAGAACAGTCATTACTAGAAATGCCTAGTAACAGTCCTATAATTTTTCAGATTTGTAACACTCTTTAATTGTTAAACTTCAAAATCAAAGCAGCCAGAAGCAGACTGACAAAACCCACCGAGTTTTTAATTTCCTCCCTGATTTATCAGCTTTATTCAAAATAGCAACAAAAACGTCCAATGTAAAAAGTCACGAGTGACTTAAGGTCTAAGAAGCAAGTCAAGTTCCCTGTGGCTTGGAAGGGGGAAGTAACCTAACACTGCCATTTCTCCTTATTTCTGACACAGAATAAGAATATTCTGTGCGCTATGAAGTTCAAAATCACATATGGGAAGGAGAAAGAAAATTAAAGGAAATTTCAACAAAATTTACCTTTGAACTTTTGTTTCTGAAGGCACAGGAATACAACTGAGTTTCTGTAGAGTATCTATACAGATAACCAGCATCTCGGCAATACTTGCCAACAAACCACGTGATAGTATGGTGCCCACAAGAATTTCTTTAAGATTCCACACAAGTGGCTTGCAATTCGGCCCATCCAAAGGGTATAACTGCGGCAGTGTTACATCTCACCTTGCACAAGTTCTCTCAGTTTTGAAAGGGAACATGCACAGAAGTGTTTCTCTTCTCCTCTAGTCTGATTGGGAACAGTTTGAATTCCTTCCAAACACATGGGAACTCACCTGTGCAGCATTAACACATATACTAAAGACATAACAATTAAAATAGAATTAAAAAAAAAATCTCACCTCTTTGTTTCGTTGTTCAGTAAAGCTCACAAGCTGTAAATTCTCTTGGGTTTCACTTTCCTTCAGAATATACAAAGCTGTATCCACTGACAACCAAAGACAAGATTTTCCTAAAAAGAAAAACATTCCCAACACAAATGCTTAATAATTGCACAAAATTGTTTTTCTTTGAACCCTAAAGTAGATATTTCCATGGTACTTATAATACTGATCCCTATTAATGTAAGATGGAAAAAAATAATCCATTATCTGCTATCAGGATTGCTTCCTATTCAGGCTGATCAGATCAATTGTTCTAAGTCTTGTGATTGTCTTACCAATAATCATTACTAATAATAGTTCTAATAACTAAAACCTGTGGTAGTGAGGGAAGCTATTTGCATTTTCTGTCATGAGAACATTATAATTTATTACTTTTCTTTAATTTTGCTAGCATCTTAATTTCAAATATCTAAAAGCTTTTGTATATATTGTCAACTGATGTTCTGCAAAATACTGTTAAAACTCATCTTGACTGGAAACCCAGATTATGTGCAAAAGCCAGGGACACCAGAAGATTTAAATCCCAGAAGTATAAATTTCAATTATTTTTAAAAAGCAAGATCCTTCTACACAGCATCACAGTATGATTTGTTTGTCTGACCATGTACGATTTGTTTATCTTGGGTTGGATTGGAAACGAGGCCAGATCTTACGTATTTTGAATAGATGCCATTTCAGTCTTTGATTTCCTGTAGCTGCTCGGTTCCTGAGGGCAATCAATCAACAAGCTATTTAGTGGTCTCCAAGTTAATCAGACCACAGCAAAGCAAGGAACGCAGTGGCTTAGTTTTTTCTAGAGTTAGGAGTCAGGAATACCAAAGAATGGCTACATAACACACAACTTTGTCAAAAATTTGAAGATATTTTTGATTTCTCGTAAAAAGGTAATTGCTCTGCTAACATGAATCCTTTCCGTACATACCGCCTTCCTCTTCACAACAAAACACAAAGGTACTACTGTATACAGGACAATAGTGTTGTGCAAAAGTGGAATTTTTTTTTTTTTTTTTTTTTTTTTACACAAAAGACAAGTACTCTTTTGGTTACACAGAATGTTTGGACAATCCTGCAGCAGAACTATTTTAAGGAACAGTTTAAGAGGATGACACCTGAAAAAAGAAAAGTTGTTAACCCTGAGACATCCTGCTACTCAAATATATTAGTATCAGATCACTTCTCCTCATCATTAGAAGTCTGTTGATCAGCTTGCCATTTCAGCCAAGTAGTAATTGGAAAAGGACTACTTTCTGTCAATTATTTGTAGTGAAGTTTTTATTACCAACCTCAAGCAGAATCAATTACCAACCTGTAGCACAACAGCCAGTCCAGATGACTTGCAAACATCTTTGGGATCTAATGGCTCATGCTTCCCAGGACTAAAGAGGAAATAATCTAGTTGGGGAAAAAATAATTCCAACGTAGCAACCAGATGAAGCCCCTTGGTAAACCACCAGAGAAAACATAGCCATAGCATTTGGAAAAAAGGAGCACAAAGGTTGACTGATCTCAGGTGGCTCTAGTGCTGGGCTTCACTCTTTTAAGAGGAAAATGGAAATGGGCAAAGTAAACTGTAAATCCCTCAAAAAAGATTCATAATCAAAACATCAAGATACCTTACCGCCATAAAAAGCTATAGCCTATTTTAAGTATTTACAAAAATACTTGAGGTGGAAAATACAAGAATTTTCAGGTAATATTCACTAAGTTTTGTATTGCTTTTACTCAAAGTACATCAACACCTTAAAGGGAGATTCTGCAAACAGAGCTAACATTTCAATCTTGTAGTAAGAAACTTCACAAAGCTATGGCTAAAAATAATCTAAAAGGTTGCCTGACTACAAAGAGAATGATCACGGACTTAGTTGATTTTCACTGCCCAGGCAGTTATCACAAAATGATGAAGCAGAAAATATAGTGTGAAAGTTAAGTTATATTTTCAATAGGATTCCGTCAACAGAGAAAAATGTTGCTATAGTGCAGTACCACAAAGTATTGAAAGTGAGAAAGGGAGAGATGTATCAGCAAGAGGAGAAAAAAATATTTTTTATAGAGGAAAATTCTCTAAAGAAATACAAATACACTTACCTTCTACTTGACGAATGTTTAAAGGCCTGATAGTAATACATACTGTAGACCTTTGAGGTAAGTGCAACCTGTACTTGTGACTAATGATTTCACCATCTTCTTCTAAGTAGAAGCATCCTTTGGATTGTGCACATTGCCATTCCTGGAAACCAAGCAAATATTAGATGTTGGCTTCATCTTTGATCAAGATAAAAGCGCCTTCTCTGAAATACATTCATTTGATGATTTAATAAATCCTGCATAAAATAAACCACAAGATACAGCACTGACCTTCCAACTCTTCTTTTTTAAAATTAATTTTCTCAAATAGTCCTATTTGTAGTCAATTTTACAGGGCGGTTAGTCACATTGCTTCACTTGTGAAAACACTTGAAAAACATACAGATTACCTCAGTGCTCAAATAGCTGAAATGAAATTTTAATTGCCATGAAGAATTACACTAAATTCCTGAAATTCTCTGAACTGGGCGATTTACCACTGAAAGTGGAATTTGGCTACATTAGTTCCATCAGGCCAATCAAGCAAAGAACATAACTGATTAGCTGAACAATGAGGAGTTATTTGCTCAGACAAATCACAAACACTGGTCAAATTCAGCGATTCTTCTTGACTTCTGTCAAAGCTATTGAAAAGGCAAACTGAAAACTGCTGTGTTTGTGAATAATATGGTTTCTAGAGAAGCTGTGATTTTGCTGAGATGCTAAAACAGCTACATGCTTCATTTTTCTTTTTCTTAAAACAGCAGGTCCCAATTTTCAATTTCAAATATCCTTGGAATGATACTGCTTCAGCCAAAAAAAAAAAGTCCTTTCAGACATACTGTATGACTTGAGGAAGACATTCTTGATTTGCCTTCCCTGGTCTGGATTATGTCCATGATTCTAGTCTCTTTCCTAGCAATGGAAGATAATGATTCTGAGTGGAGCCTAGCAGAAGGAACTTTCATTGTAATATCGGCAGAGAGCTCTGTCCAGGTGGCTGTAGCTATGCTTAGTGTTCAGTATAACAGCTAAGCTAACACAGATTTGAGAGGAAAGCTTGTAAACAAAACAAAAAAAAAGGTCCGCATGCAACTCCCTGTAAATAGTCTGACTAATAACTCTATCTAACGCCAGTCTTCAGAGTACAGAGTAATTTCTCCTCTTAGAGAACCAGTACTCCTTACAGCGTATTCACATTCAGTTGATGGTACTTTACAGTCGATGACCTAAAGGTGTCAGGCAAGAACTGGACTTCACTAGTGCACACCCAGGATGCCAAGTAACACACTTGGTAATATACGCAGCTTTGATCCTGAATTTATATTTCTCTATTCAGAACTCTACATTTCTTAAGAATATAAATTACTCAGGGACTCATGGATTTAAGAGCCTTCAGTCCTGTGCCAGTTTTGCCACTGATCTCTGTGAGAACAGGATCAACTCCTTTATACTAAGCATTTCTCATTCAAACATTACCAAATTAATCTTCTTTATATTCCTTTGTGCTTTAAGAACTTTTTATAGATTAACCAAAAAAAAGAGAGAGATGTACTTCGAGCAAACTCACCACCTGTGTTGGCATAAAAAGACTGCAGGAATCTAATACTATCTCTCACTCCATTTTCTGCTTCTGAGTAACTCTTATAATTTTCACCCCAAATAGCACAAACGCAGCTATGAAAAGAACCTTCACAGTAAAGAAATAAAAATATATCAGCCTGAAAACCTGAACGTGCATAAAATTTGGGATTCTCAATATTTACATAGCTGAAAACTATCTCAAATTACTTATTATTATGGTAAGACTACTCTATCCTATCCTGAGATATTGATCTAAAAGCAGTAATTATTTCACCCTCGGCACCCCAATAGTTTTGGTAGCATAATGCATGATACCAATTTTAGGTGTCACATTCTGATAATTATATTTGCATCCAGCTGACAAACTGGATGGAGTACTTTCAAGTACAAATACTATATACTTTGCAACTCACTTTCTGATGTTCTTTGGAGGTTTGGGATTTTAAAAAAAAATTAAGACTTTGCTAAGGAAGTTCTAAGAGACTTTAAAAGTAAACACTTCCTGAGAGCACAGGCTAGCAAAGAGACAAAGATCAACTGAGCTATCTAAAAGAGAGTGAGACATCTAATCCTTGATGGTAACTAATATCCAAGTCCCTCCCCTCCCATAATCTTTTCTATGATTCATTTAGGTGGTGTGGGTTGATGGTCGGACTTGATGATCCTCGAGGTCTTTTCCAACCTTAATGATTCTACGATTCTATGATTTTCCAGTTAAGATAACATGCTGGATCTGGGACCTTTGTGGAAACCTAACTTCTCTGCCGTCAGAGATCCAGAGGGAGCAGCATGCTGTCAGATGAACAATGATCTCATCGTACCAGACCCTGGCCATCTTTTATGTAGCGGTATAGCCCTAATTAATTTTTCCTTAAAACTTGAGACAGCTGAGATAAGCTTTCAGACTAAGTGAGCTAACAACCAGTTAATACCTTACAAAACTGTTTGAAAAATTAATGACATTTCAAAAAGATCAAAGTCAAAAGCTCTGCTAATGAAGCAACATGGCAACTTTGAGACATAAAAGTGCATAATGTAAATTTAAACAGCACTCCAAATGTGCTACAACTATTCAAAAAGATATCATGAGGTACTAAAATTACTCTAACAACCATGTCCTGTCCCTTTTCTCACTATGGCAGCAGTCCTCAAACCATCAGCTCACAGATAGCCCATGGAAAGTAGCTTTGTCCCGTTTGTTTACCTTCCATTTTCCTAGCTGTTATTTTAGACAAAAGACTAACTTTTTTTCAGTTCCTGCATATAGATAGACATTGTTACAACAGGGACACTAAACACTCCAATTAAGCAGGGAAAATGTCTCAAGGGACAACACGCAGGTTAAGATGCAAGACATGGTAAGCAAAAGTTTGACAATGGTTTAGGAATGAAATACTAAACTGTTATTCTTGCAGAGAGCATAAGGTGGTGCTATGTTCTCTGAATTAACCATACCAAATTACAAACAGGCACATGAACTTGGGAAGCTAACAGATTATTTTTCTGATTTTAGATGTCACCTCAATGCATAACAAAAGTTGTCAAGTAACAGCTAACATAGTGGAAGAGTTTGTATTAAAAATGCTAATTTGTAAAGAAGTGTTAGGGACTACTTGTTGCTGCCAGTGCTGGTCACTGCCCAAATAATGCATTCTAGTTCTATTACAGTTTAAATTACTATTTAACAGTCCACCCACTCATGCATAATTTGAAATAAAAAGTCATGTCTGTGAGAGGAATTGTTCTTATGATTAAAGCAAAGAGCTTCAGTTCACACTGCTTCACATGCACAGAAAAAGTCATGCCAGTTCAATTGCATGAGGCTACTTCGCCAACATGAGCGGGAGCATATATCGGTTTCTTTCAGGAAAAATACTTTTTTCAGGTGTTTAGTTTGCTACCCACTATGCGTAGAAATTTGACTTCAGCAAAGCAGAATGCAAAGGTGAGAATCCTTAGCAGGAGTAATTTAGCTACCCAATGCAGAGAGAAGATTCTAAAACATGATACACTGCTTTTTTTTATTAATGTCTTTCAATCTTGACTAAAACCAACACAAAGACTGTCTTGCAGAAATTTAAGAACTCCATTAGCCACGGGGTATATTTATGTCAGAAATATCAAGTCTGCATTGGTCCAACTTCATGATGGCAATATTTTCTTACTGTCCCAAAAAGAGAGGTGAACTTCAGAAAAAAAATATTTCTGAATACAAGATAAATAAGAATTTGTGTACTAGACTCTGATCCACACCACAAACAAATCACTTTGTATTTATTAATTTATTTTGACTGTGTCCTTAATTTGAACTCTGTCCTTAATAGTTAGGGTTAAAAAAAAATTGGTAGTTCTGTTTACACCTTTTCACATCTATTGATTGATTTCACTTTTTATATGATGCTAATCAATAGTAATCAATATCTGCAGCTGCTTTTTTTCAGTCAGTTCTTACTGGCTCGTAGAAAGAAAGAGGAATCCAATATTGGGAAACTGTGCGATGGTTTTATATACTACATATCTTGTTTGAACAAGGTGAAATTGCAGGTTAAATTGCATGGAGGTCCAGATACCTAAACAGACTGCAAAAAATTCCTTTGAGATTATGTGTTTAAATTTTAATATAGAACAAATGTCACTGTATAGCAATGTCTAAAGATATAAAGGACTTCAGAGTTCAATAACAAACACAGAGTTGTTATTTGAAACAAAAATGTAACTCATGAGAACAATCAGTTCCGTTTTCTAGCAGCAGTTATACTATGTGGTCATATCCATTTTTTCCCTTTTATACAGGGGTCTCAAGGTGCACATTTTTAATGTATCCTAGCAGTTTCCAGTTAATGTTTTATATTTCTACAGCTATTATTTTCTGTTGAAAGAAAACTAGTAAAGGTTCAGTCAAGAAAGGGAAAACAAAGGAAAAAGATCAATATTAACACTCTACAAATATTGACTTAGCAAAGTGACTTTGTTGTCTTTCTCCCACTGGAATTTATATTGAATGAGTGATTTATTTAAAAGAAAATACTGATAGAACATATTAGTCTAACTAAAAATCAATATTTTCACGCTACAGCATATATTTACAAATTAATGCCCAACAAACTGAATATGCTCACAGATCTGTTATTTATTACCAATTACCTTTCATATAAAGGTTTATGATACACAATCTTTCAGACTACTTAAGCATTTAAAGTTCTCACCAACCTAATAAATTATTAAATTTTAAATTTCTCAAAGTCCTTAAACATTTTATCCAACAGTGCTTTCGCTTATAAAAAACACACTTTGTTCTATTAAACCTTCATACCTGAAAAATTATTTTCAATAACTAGATGTCAGCAAAACCAACAGTATATAAAAATGTTAATAATAATATGTATCAAGAAACCTCTCACTAGTTTATAGCTGTCCTTGACAAACCATTAATAAAACATAAGCTAAACATCAGAGGAAAATGGTTTCTTATTTAAAATGCAACAACATATGTGCCTAGAGGAAAACAGCATAATTTCAACAGGACTTATATGATACCTTCATTGCGTCTGGCTCAATTAGCTTTGTGTTTCTGCTGCTACTGGCACCCATGCTGATGGTGGTAGAAATGGATGCTTTGCAACTCTGAGCTGACGAGGGTCTTGAAGGAGTTCTGCTCTCACCTATAAATGTAGATATTTAGTTACAATTAGATTATTTCAAGCTACTCTTAGTGCTATTTATCATAAAGCCTTACTTACATCCGAAAGACTGGATGACAAGAGTTTCAGTAAGATAAGCTGACTTCCCTTGTAATTATGTAACATTTAATAATTCATTAGCCAAACATCTTTACTTCTCTGACTGCACATTCCAGGCAGAACCTTGGAAACCAAATCTGCCTGAAGGACGAGAAATTGCTACCATATGATTCCATTTACCTTGGAATCAAGGTAAATCTATCCTAAGTGGACAGGCTTAACCTGCTTCTAATTTAAAGTTGTTTCTTTTCAGGACAATATCGTTTCCCTGCCAGACAGCACATCATTTATGCAATTAGTTCCAAGCCTTTACTTTCTGGTTCACTATTTTGGGCAACCCTGCTGGTACAATTGTTGGTTTTTACATAAAATCAGTCTTCATCACTGTTTTGTCATCTTCGTACCTCTTCAGTACTGCCTAGAAGTGAAACAACTTAGCGTAAACAGCACAACCTACATGCAAATATTTCATACATGGTACCTTTGCAGTCTGTTAGCCTGTGGTCTTTTTCCAGAGTGGGAAGGTTTTTAAGTATCTTTGGAACTTCGGGAAGAACCTTAAACTCTCATACTGATTGTGCTTGAAAAGTAGCCTCCATAATTGAAACAAACAGACTGCTTATTGATAATTGTTTAAGGTTTTATTTATTTCTTTCCCAGATCAGAGATAACTTGCCTATGTTGAGCATTCATTTCCTCTCTTCCCTCTGGACTGTGTCACATGAGAGTCAACGAAGTTCACCCTTAAGAATCTGAGAGCTTCAGATCATAGATGCAGCCAAAGCCTACTTCCCATGGAGGTCACATATTCTACTGAGACATTTATGCGATTGCCACGGTAGAAATTAATATTAGTCAATAACAACCTCACTAATTTGAGAAAAACTAAACAAATACTTAACTGGTCATTGACCCAGAGCATGATCTCCAACAGAATCAAAACACCCAATTTGAAATATAACTACCTTTTGTTGGTGGTAGTTTGTGATCAGTTTTTGTCGAGATTCTTGGTGATGGTTTTGACACTGGTGGTGTGATTCCTTCAGAGGAAATTTCAGATTGATTTCCAAACTGCTGTTGCTTTAATCGACTATTAACTTCCAATTTCTCTCGTGCAGTCTTGCAGCACTGCTCACTGGTTGTCATGTATAAGTCACAAAACTTTAGATTAAAACAAAGTAATCTGTTAAGCAAAATATTCTCTCACATTTTAAAGGATTAAAGTGTAACATTAGTAACCAAAGGACAGATCAATAGATGTAATGTATTTTCTCTTAAAGCACGATATTAATTTTCAGCAATCAGAGCAACCACTCAAGTGACACAGTGAAACAGAGCCATGGTTCAACAAGGAGGTCCAAATATTGAATGAAAATTAAGTGCAACTTTCAGCCCAAGAGGTTAAAAATATTTCTTTCTAGATATTTGAGGACTGATTTTTTTTTAACATAGTTTTCAATAGGCAGTTTTTCTCCTATGAAACTCTTTATGTACAAATCTTTGCGGCCTGTTTATTCAGTTCAAAACTTAATTGCTTAGAGATCATAGAACCACAGAGTGGTTTGGGTTGGAAGGGACGTTAAAGTCCATCAAGTCCCAAGCCCATCCAGTCCCACCCCCTGCCATGGACAGGGACACCTCCCACTAGCCCAGGTTGCCCAAAGCCTCATCCAGCCTGGCCTTGAACCCCTCCAGGGATGGGGCATCCACAGCTTCTCTGGGCCATCTGATGATGATGTCAAAAACCCTGATAAGATGTTGCATCTTGAAAATAAGATGTTCAACATATACAATAATGTCCCCCACACAAAAAATTATGAAATGTCACAGACATAGCGACTCTCATTCTTTAGCTAAGTTTGCTGTCAATTGTCATCTTTATTCTGCTGTTCCTTGAACTCTTACCTTCACACACCCTGTTAGGCTTCGTGCTAACTATTAGGTTCTGCTTAGTAAATTAAGTTCACTTGCAACAAGTGACCTTTTCAAGTGTAATAGCCACATAAAGTGAGTAAAACAGAAATATATACCAGCCCATGTTCCAGTATGTAGGCAGATGTCAATAACATCAGAACAAACAATATCCCTCTGTTTGCCATACCTTGTTGTAGTCAAGTTTGCCACTGCAGTTAAAACCAGCGTGTTTAGTAATGGCACTCACTTCATCCCGAGTCATTTTTTCACCTCTCTGCAATAAAAAAAGACAACTTAGTTTGGGCTCTTAATCAAGAATGCTGTTCACCTACAGCACACATTTAATAAAACCACAGATTACTTTAATATCCTTTCAGGGAATCTTATCTTGCAAAACATTTGAACGGACTCTGATTTGAATCATCAAAAGAGGTCAACACTGTAAAAAATTACATCCCTCCAATGCTACTAAATACCAAACAGATTAATAACAGTTTATACAATTTTGTGGTGTCTTCTGACAACCTACTGTGAATAATACTTACATCAATTTCAGAAAGTCTTCCATAAACTGGGGAATCCCAGCTCTCAGCCATTCTTACTTCTTCTGTAGCATGCTAACAACCACGAGCTAACTTCATAATGGTTAGTTTCACTTATTTACTTGAGCTATCCTGTTATACCTACAGCAGGCCAGACTACATCAGCAATTCAGTTCACCAGAAGGTTCTGTCCCAGCTTGCTCTCCTCTACATTTCCTTAAAACTGTTTTATTCTCACTTTTGAGCACTCTACTAGAATTCTACTACTAGTTCATTTTTAATTGTTACTATTCCCTACTGTTTGTGCTGTGCAGGATGAGTGGCTTTTACAATGAAGGGATTTTTTGGCTGGACAGAGCAAAAAAACAGGTAGAACAGAGAAAGAAAATAATTGTAATCATCTGTGATGTGAATCTATGCAGTTTAAAGTCAGAGCATCAGCTCTACACCAACTTGGAAGACTGTCCTGTTTCAAGGGATTTGTTTGCTTGCTTTGCAGATCCTCAGAGGACCTGAATTTTAATCTTGTCATCGTTCTAACACACTCTCACTAATTCTTTAAAGTTCCACCTCCTACAATCTCATAATATCATAAAAATCTCAGCTGCTATTTAAAAAAAAAAATTCTGTCCTTTCAGATTATACAGTGAAGCCTAAAAATATTTAGCTGCTGAACTGCCACCATAAGAAGTTCCAGATATTTTTAAATGTCATCATTTTAAGCCATATCAATGACACATACAGGTAAGCCTTATGACATTTGCATACTTTGGGTTGCTAATGCATAATCTGTAACCAAAGTATTGACCTACCCTAGCACAACTTGTTGTAAGATCCCAATGAATGGAATATAAGACCCAGTGAAGTCACTGGTGTGACAGAACACCACAGCTGTGATAAAACTAAAACACTAACTGTGACATTTTATGTGCAACTTGGATAAATGTTATTTTTTAACTTTGTATCTGAACACACAGACAACCTGTGACGGGAGAGCAGCAAAGATACCTCATTAACTCTCTTGGTAAAAGTTCATAACCCCAAGGGCTGCAGAGGAGCCCTGCAGACAACAGTGATTGGCACTAACTGAACCAAGGGGGGAGATGTGTGCTTCCCTTTCTGTTACTCCACTGCAGTATAGATAGGATTTCAACAAAACATTCTTTGAAAGTACTAAAAATATTTTCTCTGCCAGCTTCCACCTTCAAGGCTCAATTGCTGAAAAGAGACTGACAGGTTATCAACTGCAAGACTAAGGGGAGGGGAAAAAATGAAAAAAAGATCATAGATAACTACAGAAAACTAGACATAAAACTGCAAAAAAAAAAAAAACCATGAGTCAGTTATTGATTCTTTTGATCAGGACTACGTGTTTACACATTCAGAATAGTTTCCAGAAATCTCTACTAATAGTTAAAGATGGATAATTAAGCTTCTACTGATACTTACCATTGTAAGAATTTTATAAAGTTCATCGTGTAAAATATATCCAGTGTTATCAGTGTCAATTTTTCCAAATGCTTCGAGCAGTTCGGTTTTTGTAGCTGGTTTTTCTTTTTTTAAAATAGCGCAAAAGTCATCAAAATTCAGTGTAGTTGTTTGTGAAGTCCAATATTTATTAACTGTCTTCTGAGACGGATTTCTTCCAGCCTGTTGAAGTACTGAACAACACACAGTATTAACTATATACTCCAGCTGTCAGTAAAGGATTTTTCTCAAAGCATCCTTTAATCACTTTCCATGTTTAGACTTTTTTTTTAAAGCCAAATCAATCCAAGGGAAAAGTGGGTCTGAAGGACAGTTTTGCTGATAGACTCAATCCTGTGCTCTATTGATACAAACTGACAGTGAACTGGAGGGATGCTTTTATATCTTCTCATATAATCAAGTTTTTAGGGAAACACAAGAGATCCTTCATCTCTATATAGGCTGGCAGTTTGATTTTTAGCCAGCTGACCAATGACCAAGTCTATACTAGTTGAGAGGAGTTCAAGCAGCATCTGTGAAATGAGGTGGGGGCGTCATTACAATCCTCAGCAGGCAACTGTGTCACCATAAAAACAAACAAACAAAACCAGACACCTTTGTTGCTGATCTCAGACTGAATGCCAAGGACTAAATGAAGATTTCTGCCCTGTCACCTCTACAAGCACAGTCAGGAGAATACAGCAAAGCTTACATCTTTATCCACGCAACACTTGGGCACACAGAAATTGTTTAAGGCTTTCAGTGTCAAGTTGAGACAAGGAAAGGCAGTTACTCGGTGTATTTGTTTACATGGATAGCCGAGTTCCCTGGAATGTCACATGGCACATTTTAACAGAGTATCTTTGAAATAAATGACAATTCTGGGTTTTTTTATATATCCTAGGAGATAAGCACTTTCCATACCCTACATGCCTCCCAAGTTTGTATTTTTGAAAGTTCAATTAGACTGTACCTTTTATTTATAATTCTTTACAGACCAATTCTGCTAAATACCTTAATAAATACTACACCACAGGAAATGAAGCTATCCATAAGACTCCTAGAAATAAAATCTCTAAGTGAGTATTTCACAGTTGATAATATTAGCCAAACATCACGTAGCAAGAGATGCTTAAACACCAGCACTACTCACTTGATAAATGACAGAATTTATGTAAGATGCAACATAAATCTATAACTCTCAATGCTTAAAAGTTTTAAAAGTAATTTTTTAGTATCTCTGAAAAGAGTGAGAGCCTGGACCACTTTTTGCCCTTTCCAAGTTGGCCTTGAAACCAAAATGCCCCAACACTTACTATGTAGTGAGGTGACATATGGATAGAGATGAAAGCCAAAGCATATATAAAAGAGATTACATTTGTTCACACCACTCCTATCTTAAAATCCAGATTATCTCAAAAATACCATTAAGATGTTATAAAGGCACTTTTATTACAGCTGATAAAGTCTGGATAACACTGAGTCACAGGCTAAAAGAATGTGCTTGCTAATGCGTAGAATTTCATGTACTGGTACAGGGGAATGAAGCTACAATCAGTGCATCAGAAAATTATACTCAGTTTTTATAGCGGTGGATTCAACAAGGAGATCTCATGTATTTTAGGCATGGGCAACGCAGCTATTGGTGAGAAATTTATTTCCTCACATATGCAGAAAAAAATAAGGTCACTAGAATTATAACTAGAATTATAGCATGTTTTTGCCTTTAGCTATTGTTTGGGTTTTTATTACAACCAACTGCAATGCCGTAATACACACACCTTTTACTGGCATCACAATCTATGAGGAAAACTTGCGAGAGCAACCTGTACTACCACCAATCCCAAGTGCATTCTGAGCTGCACCCCAAAACCCACAAAATAAAAATCATTAGATTTGTAATGATGTATTTCAGTTCCCTTTATCTAACTGAAGGTTTTTGTTATCATCCCTTCTTTGTCAACCATGTGAGCTGGAAACATTTTTTTCCAATAAAGCAAACTAAGATTTTCACATCACAAAACTCCAGGTAGAAAATAGGGCTGAAAGACACTTTCATGAGTTTCCCAACACAATCCCATGCAATTACATACAACCATGAATAAACTTTTTCACGAAAAGACAAGAATACTCTAAGAAAAAAAAAAAAACCAAACACACAACAAAAAAACCAGACAAGGTAAGACATAGCATACAATCCTACAACTCCACAAGATAGCAAAGTTGATATTATATCTGCTTGAGAAATTTTATCTGGGATAGTGAAATCTACGTCACAACTGAAACAGGCTATTACTCAGTCTTATCTTAGTCACTAAAATATGTCACAAATAAATCTATTTCCAATACACAGCCCTAACTAGCATTTTTCAGGTCAACTTTTGTAAGTTTCCTAATAATTCCATGCAAGGCACTTTGAAATTCCAAAGGTTTTCAAAACAGATTTTGTTATACTTCACAGCTTTCAGTATCTATTAACACCCTTATTTAGTACAGCTGAAGCATTCAGAGACGTATCTTTTTCCTGTGGTACCGCTGACAGCAATACCACTTATACAAAAATATAATATGTCTGAAAAAAATTAAAACTTCTGACGTTAGTCTATGGGAATATTGTAATTCAGTAGGAGCTCAAATAAGATTAAGAATTCTTATGAAACACCAGTGTCTGAAACAGTCCACTTGATCACATAAAGTTGATCAAGGCAGTATTTTCACAAATTACTTAAAATGGCTTAGAACTGATCTGATGTGAACCATATCCATGCCTCCAAAAACAGCCTCTCCTATGAGTCTGCAAACCTCCATGCCAATTAATGGCAGTTATCATGGCGATTTTCTGTGCCAGGGCAATTGCCCACTATAAACTGAACTGAGACCTACTCAATCATTTGTCAGGGATAGGAAAAAATTTATTGCAGAAATGTCACAACCAAAAAGCAGTACCTAGGCCCACCTCAAATAAGCAACAATGCTACCATCAAATTTGGTGGTGTTAAACAACTCACTTAGGTCCCTGTAAGCTGTCAGCTGGTATTGACTTTTGCCTATTCATGCTGGCAATTTACAGATCAAAAGCTCTGTACGCTATTCCCACTTCCACGAGTCATCCAACACCTAGCAACAAGGATTAAGGATTTGAGGAAAATTAAAAACATTGAGGAATGGTAGTTCCTATAAACTTTGAAAAATCACTGTGACATGTTTTATAACAGGCAAGTGATCAAAGTGTTTTCAAAGATACAGCTACCAACACCTGAAATCTGAACCCTACCTAAAACTACTGGAAATTCCTTAAAACTGAGTTTACGCATTGGGATACTCTCACTAGTGAACTGCTGACTGCTGTTTGTAAACTCCCCACTGCAATTACCACACACAAGAGTTATGGGGAAAAAAATATCTAATCATTACCTAAACTGAGTTGTTCTTTTGATTTAATATTTTCTAAACTGCTTTTTAGAACAGTTAGATAAGCAGCTCGGCAGTTCATGTAAAAGATCGCTTCTTCTGCATGCTGAGACTTCTTTGCTTGGGAACTTTCCGAGCGTGCAACTTTCGGAGCAGAGAGAGATGCGTTATTCTCAGGACTGCTGGCCATTCTGTGAAGAATACAATTACAGTTAGGATTTGTTATTGTCTTGCTGGTTTAATAACACTTCTGCTTTCTCCTCTGAAACACAGATTAGCACAAATAGACTGGATATTAGGAAAAATTTCTTCAACTAAAGGGTTATCAAACACTGGAACAGGCTGCCCATGGAAGTGGTGGAGTCACCATCCCTGGGGGTATTAGACATGGCACTTAGGGACATGGTTTAGTGGGACTTCGAAGTGTTAGGTTAATGGTTGGACTTGATGATCTTAAAGGTTTTTCCAACCTAAATGATTCTATGGCCATGGGTGTGGGAGGCACAAAATAATTTAAAAAGCTTTTTCATCAAACAACAATAGCAAAGTAAAAACTATCAAGAACATATGCAGTGGTTATCTCATTGGAGAGAGCTGTGGGGCTTCATGATTGTGACTGACTCATGTCATGTGGGATTCCCTGTATTTCTTGGTGTTAACAGAGGCGTAAAAGGCCCCTTTGTTCTCCAGTGACAACCGCATGTGAACATGTTTATACTGAACTGCATATTTGTCAGGATTTCCTCCCTCACTCAAAAGGTGACTTCAACCTTTCCAAGCCTGAATTAGCTGGAAAACTGGGTAATTTTATACAGCTTCAGCAGAGACACTGTGCAATGCCATAATCACCATGTAACATTGTATTACAAATGAAATACAATAATGATTAAAATTATTACATGCTTTTTTCTGGTGCCAACCCATACCAGAATGAGCTGGTGGTTTGTTTGGGGTTTTGGGGGTGCTTTTTTTTTGTTTTGTGGGGATTTTTTTGGCTTTTTTACAGTTATAATTCAATAAAATTAATTGCTAATAGCAAAATTGGTCAAAGTTTTAACCCTTAATCCTTTAAGTATGTGAACTTAAACACAATTCTATTTTTAAGTTATCTAAATATAATTAACAGAAATAAATAAGTCTGAAGTTAAGCATGTGCATAAAACTTTACATAACTTAGGTCTGTTAAATACAAGGACACTACCTATATGATTGTGAGATAATGAAAAAAAATATTAAATGCATTTTTTCTAAATTATTAAAATTACTCAGAGCAGTAACTAATACTGTCTGCTCACCAATGGTCAGTAAACTTTAACAGCAGCTTTCTGCTTTTACCAAGGGTGATTAAGGTTTTTAGAAGGCCATCACAGAGGGACACTAAATTGTGTTGTACTGTTGGCTCTTACAGCTTCTCATATTATTTTACCCAATGTTGACTTCAAAAAATATATTCCGCTATAATAAATTGAATATCTCAAGTTCAGCAACAAGGCAACAACATCATAGGGTCCCCTTCAGGACTCATTGGATTCTTACTCAGGAGGCCTAAATCACTGGCACCTTCCTGAGTTATACAGGTCTTTTACACTTGGGAAAGAAAGATAATAATTGCTTATCATGGACAAAGTACCCTATTTATAATACACAGACCGCCTGCATGACACTTTAATATTACAGCGGCATTAGAAGGACCCCACAGGGACGCGGTGATACAGCCTGGTTGCTGCAAACGGGTGTCACTATAATCAAGCACCAGTGTTACACACACCAAATGGAAGTGGGTTAAAGCCAAGGAGGAGAAGAAGAATAAATGTTAACTTTTCCAGTAACTAGTTTATAAAAAGTGAACTCTCGTTTACACTCCTTAGACTTCCCATTACCGAGATATTTCTTACATGGGCCACAGTTCTGCCAAGAAGCGCTGCCAAACACATTGCTCGGAAATCCCATGAGCAATAGTTTTGTGACAGCACCGCCAGCAGCCCCATCGCTTGGGCTGTTACATTTTTACCGGACAAACGACACTGGAGTCAAAACAGATGGAGGGGAACAACCTGGCCTCAGCTGAAGCAGGAGGACAACAGAGCCTAACTGTGACTTTCAGTCTTAGTTCCTGTGATTCCAACAAATAAAACCGCCTTGCAATCAGGAGTTAAATCATTCTTTTCTTGGCAATACTGACCTTTGGGGGTCTGGGGCCGAGGTTCACAGCCATCCACAGCAAACACCCACCAGCAGGAAAGCTTCGCACTTTTTCTTCAGCTCCCAAGCCCTCAGGCCTCACTCATCTGAAATAAGGAAACTCTTTTACCTCATAAATCGCTCTCGCAGTGGTCTTCTTAGGCAAAATTTACCATCCACCCTCACGCAAAAAACATTACAGCTCCCTTCCCGCAGCCCCTCGGGGGGGAATCAACTTTCCCGCCCTGCCCACTCTCCTCAGACGCCCTAAGGCGCCGCGTCCCCTCGCAGAAACCTTCCCGTGGCGTGGAGGCCGCCCCCAGCCCGGCTCCTATCGCTGCAGAACACCCAGC
>NW_010102461.1:0-5239 GCF_000699245.1 Pterocles gutturalis
CGAGCCCTGCTAGCTCCTGCGCTAGGAGCTCTGGTCCTGCATTGGGGTACACAGTTTCTTTCAGTCCAAGATTGCTCTTGGTCCCTAGCTGGCCCAGACAGAAAAATCATCAGGAGCTAGAATTGGTGGGGTGGTGCAAGCTGGTGTCATAAAACTCTGAAATAGACCCTCTTGCTATTTCAGTTCTAATTGGGCTCTTTGCTGCCTGGTTAGCAGACGCTTTTCAATCAATTGCTGCATTTGTGCTGACAACACTGGATTACAAGAGTTGTTCTTGTCATTTCTGTGACCTCCATCTTCCACTACTCTTGCTTTCTGGACAGGAGCTAAGGGACCTAAGGTATCTGTAACACTCACAGCCGCAAAGCAGGGAGGGAATCCTCCCATACCCAACAGCCTCAGATTCCCAGCTGCTACAAAGAGCATACTACAAACCTGCCACTGCACATCAGTTGAGGATCTGACCTGCAGTATTTACACACTGATGGATTCCTGGGATTTGGCATTTTAATGATAACAAAAAAACAAACAAACAAACAAACAAACAAAAAAAAAACCAAAAAAACCCATAAATGTCCCCTTTCACCCAAAGTTGATCCTTCCTGGCGATTTCCCACAGAGACCCCAGACCCCAAATTCCTCAGCACAGTGAGCCTTTCCCATCCCCTGCAGGGATTTAACACACTTCATGTACCACAGTGAATCTGCTCCAGTCAATCAACTCCTGCAGCTCCCCGCAGGCTTCCAACACCTGCTAACAGGAGGGGACAACAGAAGAGCCTTGCCCCACCCTTTCACAAATAGTATTGGCTTATTCTTAAAAAATACTTCTCAGAGCATGATGCTCCATTACAGGGTGCTCCTATAAATACACTGCACTTTCAGAGGGAGGAAGCAAGTATGGTCTAGTAAATATTTTAGCAATGAAGTGGCATGGGGTTCTTAATGCTTGTCATTTTTCAGTATAAGGAGCGCTCCATCGGAAGGTGGTCTATACTCAAGGGAGAGAATGTGCATTCTAACAATAACAGGATAGCCAGTGGCCAACGCCTTATCAGTATTCGCTTTCCTTGAAAACGTGTTTGGTTCTTCCTCCAGTCTACCATCTGATGTTCAGGAAGCACTTGATTTAATAAGAAGGTTCGTAATGTCAAGTTACAGACACCATGAGAGGGAAACTTGGGAAAGTAAAACTGGCAAATAAACATATTATTAAAAAAATCTCAGCTATCTCCAAGACAAAATAAAATAATAATTTTATTTATTTAAAAAGATATTTTCTCTGTGTATCAAGCTCTGTGGTGGTGGAGGAGTGCTTGGGAGGATCAGGGGGGCAAATCAGCAAAGCATGGTGGTCCAAAAACCAGCATGCAAGCAAGGAGTCTGGGCATGCAAACCCTAGAGGTGGCTCTGCTGCCACTAACCTAGTTGTTTTATAGGGATAATACTGATTCCTGAGCCCAGTAATGCTGTCGTGACTAACTAGGACTGTCTAAAACAGGGACAAAGAGAAGGACCATATTTTACAGCATGCCTGAAGCCCAGACAGAAGAGCTCCATGGCAACATGCAGGGATCTGTTATTCTTCCATTAATTCTCAAGTGCAGCTCCTGGCATTGATGCAATCTCTATACCATGAGGCAGGAAGGATCTCTGCTTCTCTGTCTGTGCAAGCTGCCAAGTTGCAGCTCTTTCCTCAGCCTTTTCTGCCCTCATGAGTGGGGCTGAGAGGGTTACAAGTCTTTTCAAAACTGTTCTGGCATGCCTTATGAGACAACACAAACTCCAGAGGATAGTTTCTGCAAGGTCTTGAAAAATTTCTTTTCTGTTGCAAGTGGTGAATGTCCCCAATCCTGCAATGTGCAAAGATTTGTCCATAGGCTTAACTTTATGCATGTGATGATTTCTGGAAATGAGACAATTCACAGGAATGTGCACGCATGCATACACAGACAAAAGAAATAAATAGTCCTGGTCCCATTCCACACATCTTCTTTTGCACCGGTTTGAAAACTCTTTGCAATCACCGGAAAAATAGATCATACCATATTTCCTTTTGATAATGGAAAAGAAGAACAAAAATCAGGAATGTGCAAGTGCAATATTTCATTCTTCCCCTCACATACTCAGCAGACTTTGTAATCAAGCTTCCTCACTTGAAGACACCCTTCCTGCAAGTATGGAAATGGGCACCGTCTGTTTCTCAGATTTGTGAAATGTCATCTTATCAAAACTGCTATAAAAGAGACAGGACAGACTGTCACCTGACTGCAGAATGGGAGATGTGTTCTGCTGCTTTCCTGCAGAGGTGACCTTGGACCTCTCTTTCACTTCCAAAGCTTAATCTGTCTTGATCATTTAGATGCTAAGTTCGTAGGGAAACATTTTTTAATGTATGTAGAGTGTACAGCGCAATGACTCCATCTCAGGTGGGGTAATGTGTCTCTATAAATACTTTCTTTTTTTTATGTGAAGCTTAAAACATCTGCAAAGATGTCAAAAGAGGAATGAGCATGCTGCATAGTAGCACAATGCAGCTGACAACTAGCTGATCTAAGATAACTTGAAGTTCCCTTGCAAGCTGTTCCTCCCATTGCTCATCCATAATGTCATTTGGTCAAATTTTAAACAAATGTGGCACAGTGCAAAACAAACAGCTGTGGTTCAAAGGGAGCATGCAAGGCACAGGCCCTAGCAGCAATGCCCAGAGGAGAGGCAGAAAAGGGCCACTTCTAGCAGGAAGTGTGAAGAACTCAACACGATTAAAAGAACTGCACTTTTGCCTTTCAAACCTGAGGAACAATAAAGAGCTAGAGAGCACACTGAAAGACATATCTTTTGCATATCCTTTGCAATAAATAAACCTTCTTATTTCAATTATTTGTCAAGATGACAGAGTCTAAAAAGGAACAGGAGAGATAATCGATGTGTACAGGAGAAAAAAAAGTGCAGTTAAAAACAAGCAAAGACTACTCCATAAATAAGAGGTTCATACTGAGAAAGATTATTACCCAGACCTCTAGGTTGACACCTGAAATCAAATCACCCTTAATGGATAATGTGAACATCATTAGGGGGGGAAAAAAAAAAAAAAAGCCATTGTAGACCTTAGGCTCTGGATTATGGAAGAAACAAGATTTGCTTCTGACCTCACTTTTTGTCAGTTTAAATCAACAAAGACATCATGGTTTACTCTTGGTGAGCTTAACTTCAATAACAGAAAGTTTTTTTCCATGTACTTAAATGTTCTTCTGCTCTTAACTGGAAGAGGATGCTGGACTGTTTAGAAACAAGCTTCCTTCAGGTCTTGGTTCCTGTTGTGCTTAGCTGTTTTCCAGAGGTCTTGATACACATTCACCCTACACAGAGACAACAAAAGGAAAACATTTTTCACCTGAACAAGGCGCTCTAGAGGAACAAAACTGTCTGGAATAAAAGCTGAGAATCTAAGCTTCAGAACAGTTTGCACTTCTGGTCCAATTCATCAGGCATGCTTAAGTATTTACATTTCCCATCTGAATAACAGTCCACATTATTGTAGCTCACAGGAGGGTTGAAACTGAATCATTTCCTGTAATTTAATTTCATAGTTGAATGCAAACTATAGCAAGAGAAGGTCACAAACACATGGAAGTACCTCCAGAAAGCCATCTAACCCTCTGGGCTGCTTCAAGTGGACACCCTATCTGACTACAGTAGGTTTTGTTATTATTATGGCATGGGAATACTCCTGCAGGAGATGGTCAATGACCAGTTGCAGCTGAGACAGGGAAGTAATCACATGGCAACTGGGTTTTCCACCTACTGCCAGAGAAGAAAAGGATGCTTCCCAAGCTCTGTCTATCTCTGCTCTTTTAACTGAGGATCAATATCACAGAGACAGAGACAGAGGGAGAAAGACAAACAACCAGCAAACGGAAAAGCAGCTGCAGCCTGCCATGTTCACAGCGAAGGGAGATAAAAGCCTGCCACACTCTGAGATCTAATATGCCAAGTCACCTGGAATGAGTGTCTCCTGAAAAGGGCAAGCCTGGTCAACATCCTCAGCCCACTCCCTTTCCAGAACTGAATCACCAGTATCTGGAAAGTTTTAGCCTTATTAGACTCGTTAAAATCTAACTGGCATTCACAGCTCATGTCAAGATGAGGTGTCAACAGGAGCGAGAACCCTGTAAAATATGCGTATAACCAATGTGCTACAGTCTTCGTTCTCCAGGAGGCATAGGCTATCTTTTTAGAAGTAGATAAGGGATGTGTTGTCTTAACCACTACCTGAGCCAAAAAAGCAGTTGTGGGGTGCTTAAAGTCTTCTGAGAAAGCAATGACCGAAAAAAACCTCAGCAGTAATAAGGTCTGTCAGAAGGCTGAAGTTTCAGTCCAATGTAATGCGCCTTTAAAAAGTACCATGTCTACACTACTGTATTGCTTACTTTCTAAAGCTAAGCCAGAGGGATGTACATAGTAAGATCTTTGTCTCATTTCAGGGAGGATACAGGATAAAGATTCAGTGCCAGTAATCTTCCCTGGATTAATGGTTTCTCTTTTATCTGCTGTATTTCTGCTCAGATGTCTTTGCTCTGAATGAGTCAGTGGAATGCAAATGATGGGTACAGTCAGTCTGAAAATATTTAAATCTAGCTTTGCACTGCAGTGCAGGTTTGTGAAAAAAAATACATGTATATACAAGCTGAAGAAAGGGCAGATGAAAATTACAGATATATCAATAATGCAAAAAAAAACCTGTGGTGGGTCAAATTGACAAGAGATTCATTTTTCCGTTTCTTCGTATTTTCATATTTTTTTTTCCAAAAAGATCAGCGTTTAGATGCTTGCTATGAACGGGTGAGGAAAATCTGCAACACTCCTTTTCTAAGCCTCAGATGCTAGGCAAAAATGAGTCTGTGGCAATAGGACCTTGATTTTATTTAGGCTGCTAAATGCCCAATCTTCATTATCCCAACAAGTGTCTTCCTAAAGATAGTACTCTTTTAATCCTGACAAAGGAGAAACCAGACAGTCTAGGCATGATTTCATTGTATTTTCTCCCTTTCCTTTTTCTATGTTACATTGCAATTTTTTTTCATTCTTTTGGGATATGGTTCTTCTCTGCTTCTGCTTAGGACATAGGCTTTCCTCTAACAAGTGATGGCACTCCACAAGCAACTCGGTAAGGGAGGATTTAGAACTGCATCTCTGTTTGAGAAGCCAGGAAAGAACCCATGGGTCTGTGTCATGGGCT
>NW_010102461.1:5270-25149 GCF_000699245.1 Pterocles gutturalis
ATCCTCAAATGGTGGCTGCCAACAGAGTTTCTAGAGACTATACATACCTAAACAGCAGCACAGAGGATCTCCGAAAGCTTTTGTGTGCTGTAGTGGGATGGTGGAAGGAGGAATGGGAAGAGAATGAGCAATTGGTCAAGTCTGGGAATGACCGGATAACTTCCTGGACTTTTGCAGTTTCTGTGGGAGCTGGCTTTGATACACTATGCTCATTCAGTAAGGGAGTTGTCCTGAAGTAAGCAGTGGCTTTCTGATTAAGGGTGCTATAAAGAGTAAACTCTGCAGGAAGAAAGAAAACACCAACATTAACCTGGTAACTACTACTCTACTTAACAATAAATCAAATAGCATCATAAATTGTGTAATCAAGATAATTTGCACCAGACTATTAAGCCCTCTAGCCCATCACATAAACAAAGTCTACCTCTGAAAGAGTTGCCTATAAATCCAGATGCAACAAAACAAACAAAACAAAGACTCATATCATCTACACAGTCCATGTGGGACTTGAGAACGAGTTAGCAGGAGGAGTCTGCCTTTAACAAAAAAGAAATTTTTTATTTTGATGGCTTTGTAATCAACCACCTTTTCTTCTAAATTTTCCATAAAATATATTTTTATACATTCTATATTTAATTTATATTAAGCATTGATTTCTTTTATTCCCATTTTAAAAATATTTCTTACTTTACCATAGGTTTGGTTTTCAAAAGAGAAAATTAACCTAGTTTTACGTTAGTTCTCACTGAAAAAACACAGAGAGTTTCCTGAAGATTGGACACTTCCACATCAGCAATTTTCAACACACATTTTAAAAAGTGCTAATCTATTGACAAAAATTAACTCTTCAAATGAAATACCCAGCAGTTGCATAAAATAAGTTATTTTCTAATTTCTGTTTTCTTCAGATGTCACACAAAAATAGTCCTCCTGACCACAGTAAGAGGAGATACTTTCAGTGCTGGGTAGTCTGTTTTCAGGTCGTTTGTGAGTCTGTTGGTACATCAAACACAACAAGAACTGCACCGCCACAGGGGTTTATCATTGTGCAATTTCCACGTGATGACTCAACAAACTCTTCCACAGAAATGTGAAACTACACTCAGCTCTGTTATGTCATGATTGATGGTTACCTAGTGATGCCCAAAACTTCTTCCAGCTCTACATGAGTGTTTAACAACTAAGGTAGTTCTGGCAATTTCTAAAACTTCCACAAATATTCACCTGAACCTCAAGACCAGGACAGCTTAGGCAAAAAGACAATGACAGATCAAAACCTACCTTTGCTAAATAAACCTGCCTTGCAGTGGAACAATATAGTTGCTCTACAGAGGAATTAATGAAAGAAATTAGTCTCTCTGGCCATTTTTACAATGAGGACAAGCTAATCATGACATTCCTCCACAGGCTAGCAGGGTTATTCTGCACAGCTGACGCCATCAGCTTTGCTAGGAAAGCTGCTCTTAAGCAGGGGGCTCAAGATCTAACTATAACTATATGCTGGGTGAAACTGACGAGCTGGTCCCTGCTACCAGGAAGCATCTGAATGACTTTGCCAGTGATCCCCACAGCTCCACTGGTCTCAAAATGGTCACATTGGTTTCAGCTGGGCAAGGCTCTACTACGTGAACAGGGAGTTTACACCCAAGTCTCAGATTTATACTCCAGATGGATTTTATCCACCTTTTATGGTTTCCTGAAAACCACTTCCAAAGCAAGTTTCACTTCAGATTACAAGACTTCTGATACCCATGAGCATCTGCTTCATTTATAGGTAAGAAAATGAGATGGCTTTTTGTTAACTTGCAACCAAATTCCTGTGTCAAACTGCTGTTTCACCACACTGGTGGCCAGACTTCCACTGTCAGCAACAGAACATGATCTTCGTCTTGTGATTTATATTTACAATATATTTATAATATTTACAGTGTTACAGAAATGCACAGTACAAATGCAATGATTATTCTTATCTCTTTGGAAAGACGGCATGCATTTCCCTGCCTGAGATCATCTTCTCTGGGGACCTATTTAAAATAAAACCACTGCATTCTGAAAACCTGTCTTCAGCATGAGATCTGAGTATTTTCTGTTGTGGCCACAATAAAATGCAAGAAATTGCATCTAAGTGTATTCCTAAAACTATATACTTCTCCTGCATGCTTCTCTCTCCTTCCTACACAAATACAAACCCTGGAAGATGATAGATTTCAAATTCATTATACAGCATGAAACGATATTTAGAAGCAAACTACATAACACAGCTACTCTACAAATGTGTCCAAACATAAAATTAACCTTTCATGGCTAGGAGAGCACATTTTTTAGTCCAGTCTTTAACATAATCATTTCTTTACAGCCTATATGCTATTAAACCGTTCCTAGAGTCCTAGGTCAAGCAAAGTGAGAAAAGAATAGGTCCATTCATGCTTCAGACAGGGTAATTCTGGTAAAGCTGGTGCTGACAGTGTTAAAGAGTAGTGATGGAGGAATCTGGCCTTGTTGTCATTCAAATTGTGACCATGAGTGACAAAAAATGTGTTCCCTTTGCCAGTGGACTGATGTCTCAGATTTGTAAAATCTAAACTGTGCTCATGTCACTTGAAATTCAAGAGAGAGAAAATTCATGCACTTAGGTACGTGCTTTGTCTGAGCCTGCAGTGGCTCTGGCATGGCAAAACGCAGGGAAAAGCCAGTAATTTTAAGGTGCTAAAATGAGAACAAGGGTGGTACCGGAGTGTGAAACCAGATCATGTTCTTACCCACTCACTGGTTCTGCCACCAAACTGCTCTGTGACCCTGGCATAATCCCCTGATCTCTAAACACTGAGTCCTCACCTACATTAAGGACCACAGACTTGGCCTGGGTGAGTGGGTTCCTTTTGGAAACGGTCATTTGGGTATGACCATATTCTCATTGTTCTGTGAAGAGAACCTCCGGAGACAGGAGGATTCTCCAGGTAACACTGCAGAACAAATAACATAAAGCAAAGAGACTAAAACAGCTATCATAAAGAATCAGGAAAACTGACATAGACTAAACCCCATTCTCAGTTACAGCAATATCCCTCTCCCTCATAGAATCATACAATGGTTTAGGTTGGAAAGGACCTTAAAGATCATCGAGTTCCAACCCCCCTGCCTTGGGCAGGGACACCCTCCACTAGCCCAGGTTGCTTAAAGCCTCATCCAGCCTGGCCTTGAACCCCTCCAGGGATGGGGCATCCACAGCTTCTCTGGGCAACCTGTTCCACTGCCTCACCACCCTCACAGTGAAAAATTTCTTCCTAATATCTAATTTAAATCTACTTTGTTTCAACTTAAAACTATTACTCCTTGTCCTGTCACTACACTCCCTGATAAAGAGTACCTCCCCATCTCTCCTGTAGGCCCCCTTCAGGTACTGGCAGGCTGCTATTAAGTCTCCTTGGAGCCTTCGCTTCTCCAGGCTGAACAACCCCAACTCTTTCATCCTGTCCTCATAGGGGAGGTGCTCCAGCCTTCTGACCAATTTCATGTCTCTCCTCTGGACTCTCTCCAATAGGTCCAGGTCTTTTTTATGTTGGGAGCCCCACATCTAAACACAGTACTCCAGGTGGGGTCTCATCCTTTGCTTCAAATCATGCGAAGTATCAAAGAAGCATTTTTCTCCCCCAAACAGAGTACCATTTTCCTTAGAAAGGAACTAAATCCAATGAATTAAACATTAATTTTCACCATAACAAAGGGAAATTAGTATCCCCTCTTACTTTCTTCTTCAGCAGGGCAGGGTAGGGACTTCACCTCAGATAGACAATTGAAATAGCTCCCGTAGGTGTTTCCTACACCAGTCCTTCAGAGGGACCATATTAAAAATAAACTAATGCTGTAGGCATCTTCAGAAAATTACTTCAATGGTATTTATTGCTTTGATAGGGTCAGTGCACAGTATGTGCATGTTGCCTTTTAAACATATGTTTCAGGCAAAGAATCAAAGTTAATTTCAGTGTGTGAAAAGCAAGCAGATTTCATTACTGATTGTGACTTTAACTTCAAAACGATAAGGATGCTGGATGTAGGTTCTCAAAACTGAATGTCCAAATGGGAATTTATGATGTAGAACTTCAGCTTTATCATCCATGGTCTTCAATACAGAAAGAAGAAATTTATTCTCTGCAGGAGTCTCACAGTTAACCCATAAACCAGCTGCCTATTTTTCCCCTCTCCTCTAATTCTCCCTGCAGCTATTTCCTCTACATAACATGTTAAAGCAAGAATGGCCATTGGCACTAACCATTTTTGGCATCCAAGTAGTGGATATGAAAGAGATCTGAATTTTTTTTTTTCCACCACCATGATGCAGCCCCATTTTGACTTTTTTTGCAGAAGTGTCAGCAGAATTCATAACAAACTCAATACAGTCTGAGTTGCAAAGTGTAATAAAAGGCCTGCTACTACGTCTTTTTTTTTCTTTTCTTTTCTTTTTTTTAATGAGGATTCCTCTCATATTACTACATCAGGTCTAGTTCCCGACTTCAGGAAGACACATGTAATAAACTTTCCTACACAGCATACAGGAGGTGGACCTGTGGAATTATTAAAAGGCTTCAGGCATAAGAAGCAAAGAGTGAATGATGCAGGGTTTTACCCAATGTTTTGCACAAAATCAGGTTCAGTAAAGATTATCACTAGTGGTAAAAGCCAGAAGGTGTAAACCTAGTAGCCTAAAAGTAGGTGTCTAACTAGACTTAGATACCTAAAGTAACCCCATTTTCCACAAGACAAATTGAGTATGAATTTAATTTTGAAAGCAATCACAGCTTATTCATTACTGAAGAAAAAGCACTTAGCTATCTTCAGAAGTGTTTAAATGTATATATTAACATGTATAAAAATGCATATACACATTCAATTAGTAAGCATATATACACATGTATATGTGTATTCATGCTTATATACACTGCTGAATCAAGACTCAAAAAAGCCTAATTTGCACAGTCGGTAAGCACCCACATCTTCACTTTGAGTCAAACAAAAATGCAAGATTTTGAAAATAATCACCCCCTTTTTTTTAATGCTCATAATTACAGATATGAATGTGTACTGGCTATTTTGTTAGGCTTTGCCCAGGTCTGTTTAACAGCACCACACTCTCCTAGGTTCAAATGACACCTTTGAAACAACTGAAGCAGTAAATCATGCCTCTTTATTATCATCTCAACAAGAATGATAACAACCTCCTCTGCTTGGTGAAATACCCATGGGAATTTAATCTGATTACATGAGGATAACATATCTTTCATGACTTTGGCTGGCTGTCTACGGTTTCCATTGCATACTTGGTAGTTAGTCACAAAGGACACAATCCAGTGAAGGAAAATGCATAGACAAGGGGTTAGCCATTTCAGGAGTGCAGAAAGGGAGGTAGAAATCGAAGGAAGAAAGGGAAGGATGACACAGTGCAATTGCTCAGCTTAGTAGCACAGCTGCTTAAACAACTGAATAGCAATCAATGGGTTAGTATTCAATCCAAGTTTAGATCACACTGAAAGCTATTAAAATACTGCATATAATGAATGACTCTTACGTATTTGGTATTCTACCTTGGAATTAATCAGCTCAGTTGTTATGCAGAAAAATAAACAAACAAATAAAAAAAAAAAAAACAAACCACAAAAAAAACCCCCACCACACAGGTGGGTAGACAGGCCCAAAAACAAGAAAAACAACCACCTTGATTTCCCTGGTGGTTAAAAGCCTGACAGTACTCAACAACACATGCTGAAATTGAACACTGTGAGAAACAATGCAAGTTAGACGCTTCTCGGCTGTTGGGGCAACAGCCTGGTTTGTGTGTATGTGCAGCTTGCCCCATCCCCTCCCTTTCAGGTTCTAACGCAGTACTTATAGGGTTGTACCATCTGCTGAAGCACAATTCAGGGGTAGCTTTAAAATTATGATAGCTCTAGGAAATTATAATCACTGGGTCATGGAAAGCTGTACTGCACTGTATAAATAAGATAACTGAAAGTGCTGAGCAGGGCATGTTTGCATTATGAAATGTATTTTCCTTTTTCCTGGACAAAACTTGTCTTGAAAGCATGGGGAATGCAGCAGGATTGAAAACCAGAGGGAAAGCAACACTGGCCCAGAAGCTGCACAAAGGAGGAGGGGGATGGAGGAATGGTAAGCTGTAGTATTATTGACTGAGGAATGATAAAAGAGGAAGGAATTCAACAGTTACATCTATTTCGCTTGGTGCAGTGGAATGAGATCAAAGGCTTACTTTCACATTAGCCCAGAATAATGCATACTCTATAAACGATGCAAAGCTAAGCCACATTCCCAAGACATGACAATGCCTCAAGATGCCCCTCTGCTAAGTTCAGGTCAAGGCAACAGGCTCCTGCATATGAAAATCTTTTTTCAAAGCACACAAACATGGCTAAACTATTGGTCATGGAGACTGACAACATCCAGGACAGGCATGATGTCCTCCTTCTACATTTCCATTGCAAATTTAGTCAATATTCATTCACTTGCAGGTTTTTTTCCCAATTGCTGCTGATCTTTCAAAGCACCCAAACTGTCCAGTCAAGCACAAAGAGAAGCTCAGGATGAGAAACTGGATCATTTTTTTTTTTCCATAAAACAGGTGTCAGAGAGGAAAGCATCAGAAGACACTGAAATTACAGAGATGTAGCTCAGTCCCAACTCTACACTGGAAAACTCTGCAGCCTTGATCTGGGACAGTCCCTTTAATGACTGTGCAACAAAAACAATGTCTAACAGTTCTTAAAACCCCAGATTTAAATTTCTGAGATATACATTTGTCAAAGCCACCTAAAGATTCAGATCAGTGCTGGTTGTACCTTGGTTCCTGGTAGATACAAGTATTGTTGATACCTTAAAAAAAAACCACGATCAGGACACATCCATATCTAAATTTCTTTAAGAAATCTTAACCTCTGGGACTCTGTTTTCTATTATGTTAAATGGAGATGAATAATTATTTTCCCTCACCTTTCACGGTTTGGTTAGTGAAGGGATGCGTTGCCATACCAACAGCAATTCAGCCTGGTGGTAGGACAGGGCTGGAAGTGTGGAGGTGCAGACAACCCAAGCCAAGTAAAAAAATCCTCCTCTCTGCCCCTCTCTCCCTTCTTTCCTCTCTCCCTGCCTCCCTCTCTCTCCCTGGAAGAGAAGCAGTTTCTCTTTGTGAGAGAGCACAAAGGGGAGGAAAGAAAAGGAATTGTCCATCAAGCTCAGAAGAGCCTCAGGGGCTTTCAGCAGAGGATGCCACAGCCTATGAGGAGGAGAGCTAGGCACACCAAAGGCTGATTTTAAAAGGACCGTTCAACCACAGCTACACTGAACTGCCTCCAGCGTTCCCCACCCTGTGAGGAACATGTGGCACCGAAAGACTCACTGACATCTTCCCATGTTTTACACAGCTTCCAACTAATGGGGAGAGCAAAGCCCCTTGCTGTTCATGGGGTACCATTTGCTCAGCGCTGCTGCCCTAGCCGTGCTGCCAGCAGCCAAGCCCTCACTGGGAGCATGCAGCAGGCACTGCTGATGTGGTGGGTCTTCTGGGTCCTTTCCTACTTGCCAAAAACATCAGCCAATCTGTAAATGTTACTGCAGGGAAGATGTAACATACATTTATTCCCTGCCAAAGTCTGTAAACCCTCCAGATCCAAACAGAGGCTCTAGCCAGTACTGGAGGGAAATAAACCATGTATCCAATGCCAAACCTGTGTCCCATCCCAGAAACCCTTCTCAAGACACTTGAACCAAAAAGGGACTGGCAGTAAGGACAATGAACAAGCTCCTTAGGAGAGGAGACTGGAAAGAATATGAGAGCACCACAGAAATGACTCAACTAAGGGCAGACACAATAAAGCTGTGTTTATACTTTCATATATATGTTTGTGTGTACACAATAACTAATGGTGTAGAAGAAATAAAATGGGAACTTCCAGCCACCTTTTCTTACAGGCTAAGAGGAGAATGAGTGCAAACTAAAATGGAGCAATTAAAAACCACTACAAAGCTATCACACAACATAGCCATAAGGTACTCACAACCACACAATCCCACTGAGACAACATGTTCTACCACACTCAAAAACAGAATCAGAGATCCTTGAATATCTATCTAGAGGTACAATTACCTATCAAAAGTAAATAAGCCCCGGGAGGTCCAAAAACCCTTGGGGTGCAGGAGGACAGGAAAAAATCCATTCATCAGAGAGAATGATAAATCATCTGTGAAATGAGGAATCTTCAAGTAATGCTGGGGCATCCACATCAAGAGGTGTTGACATGCATTTACCATATGAAAGACCAGGTCTTTATGAGACTGAGCCTGTACTGGCCTTTGGAGACACAGATGCCAAACCAAGATAACCTGGAACAGCAAATTGAGAAGAGAAAAAAAAGGAAATGGATGATATTAGGACTATTTCTGCAGTCCAGGGCCCTCCCCTACCCATGAGAGTCTCTTCAGTGGTTTTTCACTGATAAGTTAAGCCATAAACACTACTTCACAGAGGAGGAGTGCAGCCATGTCTGCAGGAGGCTGCTGAACAAACTCCCCCAGAAATTCCCTTTGCAACTGAAGCTGCACAGGGACGAGAGCCACCACCAAGAGACAGCTCAGTGCCTGCTCAGGATGGGCAGCACCATTGCTCTGCTACAGGACGATAGCACTTTTGTGGTAAGGTGTTCAGGTCCCCCACACTGTAAGAGGATTGCCAAAAGCACCCAACATGCAATTGCACACAGAGGACTCAGGGATCATCTCTTCTCCAAGCTGAGCCCAGCTGCATAAGCCAGGGAGAAGGATTTCTTCCTACTTACAGAAGCCATTGCTGAAATGTCCCCCTCCTGCTCATTAAAGTCAAGCCCAAAAGCCAAACTCTGTCTGTGACAGACCACTCCTTCTGGGGGGCAGCATGACCCACTCACAGAAAATACGTCCTCTCTGGGCTGACAGCCCCAGCCTGCGCTCAAACTGCATTCAGGCTCTTTGGCCCTGTGGGACCACTCCATCCCCACCAGCTCTTTGGGTGGGACCATTCACCAGGCATCTTCCACCACCCATGTCCCATGGCAGGTCACCCTGCACCTCCCCCCCAGCCTTCTCACATGCTAAGGTGCTCCTGTGTCTTCTCTTACAGCCTGGTATCTTCCCCATATCCTGTCCAGTCTCAGCTTTCATTGCAGTTGGGTATTTTCCTCTTTGTGCTTTGTGACCAGACCCATATTTCAAGACAAAGAGGATCTCCTGGTCACGTCATTACAGCTGACACAGCTCTCCACCCTCAGCTCACAGCCCTTTCTCTTCAGCTGCCTATGATCCAAAGTGTCCGTCTTTCACTCACGTGACAGACCTTCCATTTTCTCTGGTTCTTGATCTACAAGACCAAGCTAGCATATTTCTCCTTCTTCTCTCCCTTGGGTCCCACTCCCTTTAGTGCCCTGATCTTTAGACTACAACAATGACAAGGAGTGAAAGAGTTTGACACAGCTAATGCAGGGAGGGTTAGGTGCACAGGAAGTGAAGTTATATGCCTAAAAAACTCTTTGGACTTGACATCTACTAATGCTTGCTCTTCATGACCTGAAGACTCTCTCCTACCCTACTCACACCCCCATCAAAGCCTCCTGGATGAGTAAATATCCGCCTCTTGGGAACCTCAAGATCTCTGATACAAATAACAGGTTCAAGAACTCCTTTGAGATATTTTATTGGAATGGCTGTACCACTTTTAGAAACTAACCTTGCTAAGAACCATGGATTTTGGGTGTCTGAGAACATATCCACTCATTTCCAAAAATTTGTCATGAATGGGGAGAAAAGCTGGATTTTTTTGACTATGCTGCTGGACAAGGAGATTGTAGGGATGAACTAGATAAGCAGATGTAGACAAGGCATAGACTCCTGCTGTTCTTGGTCGAGCTGTTTAAGTGAAATCCCTTCACCAGAAATAATGAAATGGACATCTGTGACAGCATCTGGAAGCTATTCCTGGATATACTTCAACAAGAGCAAATGCACTAACGGTGGACGAGTTGTATTATGGGAAGAGGCAGCCACAGAGAGGTGGGAGAGCACGGAGGCCTCAATTAGGGGAAAAGGAACATGAGAAGGAAGAAAGAAGAGTAGGAGCCAGACCCGCTGACAAAAAAGGGGAAGCACTGCTACAGATCACACAGTTTGTAGTCATACCAGTCTGCTAGATTTGATTCCTGTGCAGGAATTACACTGGGAGCATGACTGTTACTCCCTGGACTTAAAAAATTGAACTGTTAAGTTAAAATGAGGGGGAGTAAAATACCGTTATAACGAATTAAAATAAAATGTTCTTGATCAAGCACCATTATCAGGAGAGATGAATGGTTAAACAACAGCCCTAGCTACATCAGGACAACTTCCCCCTCCAATTTTTCTCCCCTTTCACCATTGTATGTTTAAGAAATAATAGTTATGAAGTTTGTCTAAGAGTAGCATTAAGTGCTGTTTCATATTGATGCAAAAAATACAATAGATTAATACTTTGTCACTGTATTTTCTTTAGCTACATATTTAAATATCCATAAAAGCTTTAAGGATGTACACCAGGTAATTACTTCCTTGGAAAGTCCATTAGACTTCCTATGCTTTTATGCCACAGAACAAACACCAAAAGAAAGGTTACAGAGCAAACAGTTTCTGATGTAAAAGCTCATTTTTCTTCCACCTTTTAAAAGTAAAAAATATCCTCAGGGAGCAAATAAATAGCAATTACGCTGCCAAAGCCAAAGGAGAGCTCCTCAGTGAAGATGGGAATCAGTTCCTTAGCATTTTCATCTCCTCGCTGTCTCACAGGCGTGCCAGAGGCACACAACACAGGAAAAGGCTATACACTCATTTGTAGTAATTTCAGCACAACTCCAGGTTCCATCCTCACCTCTCCAAACATCCTGGAAACACAATGCCGGGTGGTCTAGTGACATTTACTACGTGCTGGCTAGCTTTGGGCTCATGTTTATGGCCCCACCACTATCAGCAGAGACTGTTTTCATGCTTTACAGAGTAAAGGGCCGAACTGCAGACTTCTTGTTCCACATACAGGCTTAATGGTTTCAGTGGGACATAATCCAGGCTGCCTGATACTGCCTTCTGCGTAACCGTGCTAGCCTCCTCTTGAAAGAAAGGTTCCCGAATTTGATTCTCACATGCTGCGCCTCCTTCAAAGGCACTCACATTGCTTCCGCACAGCCCCAAAGAGAGGGATCTGAACACAACATAAAATTCTTGATGAAGTGCAAAGCAGTGCTTCTCACTTTGTATTTTATCCCTTGAAGTGATACATCCTGATGCTCAGCCTGCCTTTTCCACTGGATGCTGTGATGACTTGGAAGGCATCCTTGTTCGTTGTCTTTCTAGATCTCTGGCAAACGTGTTCCACCCCACACAGAATGTTCTTTTTATTGATTACAGCTTTTATTCATTGATATTTGTCTGCATCATCTGCTCAGGTTATTTGCTGGCTCTCCAACAGAGAGGGTCAAAATCATGCTGAGTTCTCTTTACACTGCTGCTACAAAAAGTTACTAGCATCAGTGGAAGCAGTTCTTTCTTTTTACTGGTCTCAAATTAGTTAGAATCACATTGCTAGGTGAAGGTGTGGGTGGAAATGTGCATTTAAACACAGCAGTGTTTAAATCGAAAATGCTTCAGCCTTGGAGGCTGTCCTCACCCAAAATCAAACCCTTGTTTGATGGGAAGCCATACAGGAGGCCTCCTCTGATGTTCCCACATGGAGACAAAGGGGTTCCACCTTCTGAAGAGGAAGAAAATTCAGCTTGCAAATCTAACCAACAACTTCTTAGTTACCATTTCACAGTCATACCTGTGAAAGCTGAGAATTTTTCTTTCTTTGGAATAATTTGATAGTACCAACTTCTCATACAGAGAGATCATGTAGATATACTGCAAGCTGCCTGGGAAACCTGTATTTCCCGTCCCTCTGTAGATGCCTCCTTCCTGCACTCTCTTTACAGGGTGTACAGAAATTTCAAAAGAGGGCTACTGCAGGCAGGAGGAACTCAGCATGCACAAACTCCCCATTTTGGGCACTGGGTGAGCAGGATCCTACAGCACAAAGGCTTGAACACCCTGCATAAGGAAGAGCACTCTCACTTCCACCAGCAGCGTCAGGTAAGGTGACTGAGCCTGACCCAGCCCTTCTTCTTCTTCAGATATGGGCTGTATTTAGTTCATCAGCAGGTGAGTCTCCCTTCCACTTTTCACCTAAGCCAGATTTAGAGTTAAATCCTCCACGCGTCTTTCTTGTGCAGAGCAACCCTTGTCTTTGGCAGCATTTCTGTATGCAACAGGCTGGCACTACAATTCCCATTAGGCGTGCTTTGGACACCCCTCATGGTAGACTTCTTGCATTTAGAAGAATTACAGCATCTGAAAATTCTACACTCTATCCTGCCAAAATATCTTGAAGTACCTCAAAGAAGCATTAAAACTAAGTTCACCCACCCAACAGAGTTAATAATTAAATGGTATCAGGTAAAATGCAACAAAAATATGCATATATATAGATCTATAGACAAATTGCAAGGTATGTATACATACATATGATATTTTGTACATAGATATAGACTTCAGGCTGACATGGCTGGACAACAAAGGGCTCTCAAAAGCAAAGAGGCTATTTGCTTTTGCAGGGTGAAGTATGCACTGACTAAATGTATGATTTTCACAACAGAAGATTCGAATGAACACTCTCCTCCTGTGAAGCACTGACTTCTGGGATGTAATCTAAGGTCCACCTCACCAGCTCAAAGATTACTTCTGAATTCAGAAGGATCCGAAACCAGCCTACATCTCTTTTAAAACCAGCTTTTGGAAACTAGCTCATGTGCCTGAGTCGAGTTTTGGCTGCTTTGTTTCTGTTTTTAAATAATGGGTATCTTAGACTCCTAGGTGGATATCTAGGAACTTCTTTTAGACTGGTCTTATTTTAGAAGCGCAGAGCACTTTCAGGTCTAGGGAGCAGTTGGAAGCAATTCAGTCAGCATCTGCTCTTGAAAACCACCATCCTTATAAGTGGCCCAAGACTTTACTGGTTCTGCATGTGCCTGGGCCAAGGTCACACCACACACATGGCCAACCTCCAGGATGCTACCAGGAGTTGCAGCATAGTAGTTGTTGTCTGTCAGAAAGTACCAGTGTTGCTCTCATAGTGACAAAGGCAGGCAATTCCATTTTCCCTTGCCCCTCTTCCACACAACAGAAATCCAGCCTGTTCAAGTGTACCATTCTTGATTTTAAATTACCATAGCTAATAGGAGAATCAAGACAAGACGACAGGCAGGATTTTGGCCTCAGCAAACAAAAGATGACTGTGCTAGGAATATGAGCATGTTTACAATTCCTTTCTGATAACCACAGTGATGTATTTGTGGCACTTTCACAGATATACATCCTCACTCCTCAGACTGGTTCTAGCTGATCCATATAATGTATGCAGAAGGCTTGGTTCTCACCAAACAGAAATAGAAAGGAAGATTTGCTGTGAAAAAAAATCTATTTTTTTCTGTGAATATTAATCATTTCAGCTTTGATAGTGAAGTGATATGAGTAAAAAAGCCAAGAATTGCTCCAGGGCTCCACACAGATGACTACAGTAGCAAAGACATTTGCTGGAGATAACGCTGCTTAAGCTCAGAATCATTATACAGTACACAGTTAACTCCAATCAACCTGCTTGCTCCCCAAGATTTAAACAGAATAAATGTTACATCCCAGCTGAAGCTGGAACTCAGCAACTCAGAAAATAAAAGTGACAAATTAAAGCAAGTTCCATATGTGTTTTAATCTTAAATGGCAAAAAAATCCCGAAACCATTATGCCAGATGATAGGAGAGCAATATGGTCCAAATACACTGTTCATCTCCTTAGCAGATTTACATAATGTTTGGCACATTTTGCAACAAGAAGAATATGGGAATTGCTCTAAAAATTTCCATGGTTAAGATAAAGGTCATCACTGTTTAGCCTGGAAAGTCAGAATAGAATTTGGACCAACTAATATGTATCACCCAAATATGGCGATCATTCGGTCATTTTGATAGATTTCCATAACATGACAAAAATCTTCACATTTCCAACTGAATAAAATTCTGCAGTTACAGATCAAATAAATTAATGCCTTTCTTTTCTTGGGAAATGTATAGCTACTATTCCAAGTGAAAACTTGTGTTACCCCAACAAAATTTTTCTTCTAATCTTATTTATGTTAAAGTATTTTAAGGCTCTATGAAGGTCACAATTCTTAAAGGCAGCCCTTGCAAAAGAATAGCTTGCAGGATAAGTAGACAAAGGAAATACTATCATCCCCTTTTGAACAGACAAGAGACTGTGGCACAGAGAGGCTGTAAGTGAGACACCCAAAGGCATCCAGAACACCAGTGACAGAGCTGGAACTGACTCCATGTACGTGTCTTCTTCCAGTGACTTCAGTGCACACTTACATTTCAGGTGGGTAGGTGACCACTGCTTTAACAAAGAAAGGTGAAAGGTCACAGAAGTGACAACAACAAACGGTGCATTAGCCATCCGTGCCTGCCTTCTGCACACTGTGTGAGAAAGCACTAACAGATAATTGAAGACGGATGGTCAAAATGTGCACTAACAACTGACTATTGCACCTAGCTGGAAGGACTGGCTGCTGATGGAATAAAAGCAAGACTATAAGTTACCGTAAACAAATAGTGAAATTAAACAAAGAAAAGCACCTCTGCTATAATTGATGCTAAACATCCTTCCACTGCAAAAAACAGCTCTAAGTAACATTATAAAAGTTGTTTTTTTTTTTAAACCAATTGTGCCTATTTTCTCCTTCTACACTTCCATCTTCCCCACCATCATCAGTCTCACGGGTCATTCTCGCTTTCTCCTTTTACTGCACCGCATTTCCTTCTGCTAATTTACTGTAACAGAAGTAGCAGCAGGGTTTTCCTATTCATCAGTGAAGAGGTCTGAGCTATGCACCTCTGGGAACTGATACATATTTACAATATCATCAGGAAAGCTCAGTCACCACATTGCCTTGGACAGTTTGTGCTCTGACAGCCCAAAACTAATCAAACAGCACTGCTTAAAGGTTCAAAACATGAGAATCTTCCAGGTTTTACCTAATCTGTAATTTCTAGGGAGGCTTTTAAAGAGGGGAGAAGAAATAATCCTAAAAATGAAAAATGCTTTGGAAACCTTTACTTATCAGAATCTGTGCATTACAAGGAATAAATGCTAACAAGATGTAAGATATTGCACAAAGAACAATCACACAATGGCATAATGAGACTGATAAGAGGAATCAAAAAAAGAGAGAACAGTATCTTCTTACACGTATAAGAAACCTTTCACTTTGAAAAAAATTACAGCCTACAGGTAAAACTCCACTAGCTTGTGCTAGTATGAAATTAATTTTGATCTAGTTTTTTATTTTACATTATAATATATAATATGAAATTAAAAGTCAAAGCATAAAATTTTTATCCTGCCTTTTGGAGCACTGATACATTTCATTCTGACAACATGAGGCCATTTTGATATTTGTCAGAAGTTTTTGATTTGTGCTTCTTCCACCATCTCAAAATGAAACTAGATGAACCTATCAAGACTTCAAGATAGATGAAAAATGTAACGATGTTATGGTAAGTTCTCCAAAAGTGACACTGTGCAGGCAGCAGATGAAGGCACTATGTAACAGCAGAAAAAGGAACATGGCCAGGATACCAAGTCTGGCTTTCTAAGCTCTGCTGTGGATCACTTTAACAAGTGATCTGGACTTTATTAGATATATCACACTGAGTGTGTTCATATGCACTGCATGAAATCAGACATTTTTATATGAAAAATCAAACAATGTTACATGTAAAGAAGATTGTGCCCCAGCTAAAGCTTTAAGTATTTCTAGGCCAGAAGAGGCCCAAAGCACAACCCAGAGCTATAATAAAGTTACAGCAGCACCACAGTAATGAAACTCCATACTTGACATGTATATGCAACAAAGAGATGCCACCCCTAAGATGCATCTCCCATAACGAAGCACCAGGTTACATCATGTAGATAGGCTTAGCCTAAGGAATAACATCTTCTGATACACCAAAGACTGAATAGGAGAATGGATGAGGAAAGTATATCAAGTGATAAGAACAGCATAAAAAAGAGCAGAAACAGAAATGACATTGAAAAAAACTATAGTCCCATCAATAAATGGCAGTTCGGGTACAAAGTTGATGGTATGGTTTAATTCTTTCAGAAGGAACAGTAGTTCTTTTAAGACTTTGATACAGTAGCTTTCTTTGATAAATCCATAAGGGAAAAATTATTTTTTTTAAATAATATGGAAAAACTCCACATTCTATGGGCAAAAAAAGGGTATTAAAAAGAATATTCATGTAAAAACATTCCACAAGACAGTAGGAACTTGGTACCCATATCTTCAGGATCCAGTGCTTCACCTGGTAACATTAAACACACAGAACAAAGAATATATACAGCACAACTGAACATGCTCCTGGCCTGGTCCACATTCCCATTATATCAGGTCTCCTCAGTTTCAACTGCATGTTTGTTTCACCTCAAGCCAGGCAGTAGTTCCTCTCAGGCAGACTTTATGTTGAGAGACAACTCATTTTTCCTCCTAAATTGCTTCCATTCCCAGTGAGCCTTCCCTCCTCCATGTCGAAATTCCTTTGCATCCCAGACAGTGACTCCTAAAAGTGGAGATGACAGTCAGTCCTTCCAGCAAAGGCAGAAATTCACAGCATCCCAGGTTTCTATCCAGACTTCTCCGTTCTCTGTTCCACTGTCTGCATGAGTTACACGGTGAGACTCATCTCTAGGCTTTGGCACTCTGAGAAGCATGATTTCCACCTCCAGCAATTAATGCTTAATGAAAAAACAGTAGCCACAACAACTCCGTACCAAGATTTGAGACCATCTGTTACTGCCTTGTTAATGCACGCTTTCTAGAGTGACCTATCTACTTCATACCAACAGTGTGCTAATGCATCTGTAAAAGAAATGTTTTACTGCACAGGCCCTGGATGGATTTCTGATGTGGGGGAAAGACGCAAAGAAAGCCAAAATAAACACTGGCTTGATTATTTTAAGATGTATCTCTTGCTCAAGCACATATAAATAAATCTCACTCAGGACACAAGAAGGTGGAGTTACACTGGGGAATGCATTTGGCTTGTCTTGGGAAGGCTGCTAAGAATAATTGGAATATTTCAGTTTAACTGTCTCTTAATGACCTGTGCATGCACTCCACCCTCACTTCCCCTAAGATGGTGTTGAGCTGCTACATGCAGACCAGCACCAGGGAAAGGAGGGATTTGTTGACAATACATTTGAAAAAAGGCACCAGCACTGTTGTGTCAATACTCATCCAAATGTGCCCATTTGATATTTTACTGACAGAACTGAAAATATGTTTGAATTTCAAACTTGGCGAGATGGCTAGGATGCAGGGATTATTTTCCCCTGAGGGCAGATAAAAAAGATGGATGGGCTAAACCCCGAATTGCCTAATGATCAAAATGCAAGGTAAGCTGTCATAGAGAGGGCTCTTCTCATCCTTGCTGACAGCACGAATTCTCCTGAATTATTTCTAGTCTTTCTGATTAATGGGCCTAGTGACTAATTAGTTCATGAATCTTGCTCATAAACAGCACTTTGATAGCTGCCTAATGTTCACTTTGAGAGAAAGACCTCACTGATGTCAGCTGGAGATGTGCTCTCCAACAAAACCTGTCCCTGGACAACCTCACAGCTGATGCAGCCGGTCCCTTATGGTGGAGTCGCAGCCCCAGTGGGGGCCTCAGATCCACACTGCCCCGTAGGGGAGGGGACAGTGGGACTGCACACAGCCTTTTTTCCAGGACTGCAAGCAGGCATATCACCATCCTTGCATAATTCCTGTGACTGCAGTGTGGAGAAAATACATTTCTGTGTGGCAGAATGCCTTCCTCAATTGGAGAATCAGTCAGGATTGTAATATTTTCTCTTGCAAGGGGTGAGATCAGTGCATCCTGGAAGAGACATAATGCGCTCCTAGCACTGTGCCATGGTAGGGGCACCCCTGAGACGTACACTCCTGCTCTGTGTGGTATTGCTGCTTCTGGAGGGAATTAGCCCAACCAGTCATCACCAACCAAGAGGGCAGGGAGAACCACGAGGATGTCCTCTAGCAGCACCACACTGTCCTCTGACAAGAAAAAAGCACACACATCAAACCCAGAGAAGTGTCTACTTGTCAAACTGCCCAAGACTACTTGGTTGCACCAGGAGTAAGCTGGGTTCTTTGACTAATACCTGGGTGAATACCTCATTAAAAGGAAAATTATTTCATTACTCCATCCCATTACTCCCAGTTTCTGCTTTCTTCCTTGCCTGGAAGAGACAGAATCAGTTTACTTTGTTGTTATATCAGGAGGACAATGTCTTATGCATGTTTTCAGATCCCACTGTTCTCTATAAATGTTCCCAGCTAGTGAATGTCAGGGTCAGGGCCTGTATCGATGGCAAAGGACATATAAGCTTTAGATTTATAGATCTTCTGAGAACACATTAGCATGTTGGCATTTCATCCTAACCCATCACAACATTTGGATTTTCTTTGCTGGGAAGAGGTTCCATTCCAAGATGTATCCATGTACCAAAACACTAAGAACTTGCCCTCCTACAATTAGGGAAATTGTCTTATTTGAATTGGTTGGCCTGATGAACCAGAAGAGAAAATGTAAATGACAGTAGCCACTTTCTGAGCTCTTCTTCCACTCAAAGAGCACTAGCAGCATTTGCTCAGTGTCCCCAGTACACTCATTTTGAGTTGTGGCTCAGTTTGTGCACAAGTAAGAAGCTCCTAGGATGTCCCCTGTTGTACTAGGGCCCACACACCCAGAAGGACTCCTCAACTGCAAGCAAAATGTGGATGTTACCTGGGGAGAGTGTCAAGAGTGGCACTACAGACTCATCTCCAGCACCATCACTTTGAGATCCAAGATGTATTTCCACACAAATGTATTTACCCCCAGCATTTAATTCTGAAAATGTGTCCCTGGATGCTATACCCTGTGGAGTCAAACATGGGCAGACCAGAGGGAAGACAGCTTTAAAATTCTATGCAATTAATTGCTTTTCACTGATTAACACTGATTATATTGAAATGGGTTACACAAAGTGGAAAGGCCAGGTCTTGTGTGTTTTCTCATCTCTCTGGTCCAGGATCCACATATTGAATCCACCTGCAACTGAAGCCCAGCACTGATCTCCTATATTTAAGAGGTACAAACACCATTCTGTTTTATCATTAAGTTATAGACTTCCTTTCCCACTTGCTTCTCCCTCACTTAGTACAAGAGCAGACTGAAATTTGGGAGAGGTTTGCATCCCAAGGTGTTCCTTCTCCATGTGAGGAAACATCTGCTGGGAACCACTGCAATGGCAGCTCCTGCCAAGAAAGACAGATGCCCACAATGAGGGTGTCCTGATCCTTCACTTAGTAGTCACACAGGCATCTCCAGGTCTACTAAGCTATTGGAAGACTTTTCATTACCACCTTACCATAAGCTGAGCATTATCTATGCCAAGATTTGAACCTCTGATCTCAGTGGTGCTTTCAAAAGGGTGAGTGCAAAAAATCCTCCAGCTGACATACATTTTGATCCTTCTCTGTCTTATGCTTAAGTGACAAAAACACAGGCCTAGCCTCAGCACAAAAACTACCACTCAGGACACAACTGGCAAGATCTACACCCCAAAACAGCCTATATGGATGTGATCTTCCATTTCCTTCTGTGGTATATTCGATTATGATTCGTGT
>NW_010102462.1:0-3087 GCF_000699245.1 Pterocles gutturalis
GGCGTGAAAAAGACTAGAATCCTGGCCAGTCAAATGTTCACTGAGAAAGAAATATAGTAGCTTGAGTCATTAGAAATTGCCTATTACAAGCATTCATTCTGGCATTCGTGGATTAGTGGCAGGTTGGATTAAAAGTGTTTCAGTGTGCAAATTAAAATAATTTGCTTGAAAACAAAGACAGACCTAGTCAAAGTGCTAGGATAATCTTTCAGATTTTTATCTTATTACAATAACTTTTTCATGAGCAGAACATTTATGGTATTTGGGAATTGTATGCCTGGCAGAGAAGGGGTATTTTTGCAAACTGTGTTGGGAATTCAACTCTAAAGAGCAGTAATAATGCAAGATAACATGTGAGACTGTCTGTTAATGATGTAATTAAAGTAATCTAAACACTTACCTTGATTAATTAAATTTGTTTGCATGAGAATTATAGGTTAGTTAGTAAAAGCACTGTGCAATTTTTTGCAAGTCCTGAGCTCACATTGCACCTTCCAATAACATCGTTTAGCATCTTGAAGAACTGACAGGAGTATCCCTGCATATATAGAATTTCATTTATATATTTGCATTAAGAAATAAACACCACCACCCCCCGAGTCCTGCAGAACATTTTTATATTGCTTTTTGTTCATCTGACTTGTGTCTCTCCACATGATACTGTTGCCTGGGCCCTGTAGGAAGGCAATTTATGGAGATTGATGCCCCATCCCTGGAGGTATTCACGACCAGGCTGGATGAGGCTTTGAGCAACCTGGTCTAGTGGAGGGTGTCCCTGCCCATGGCAGGGGGGTTGGAACTTGACGGTCTTTAGGGTACTTTCCAACCCAGACCATTCTGTGATTCTGTGATACCCAGGTCGACGTAGTGCCCTGGTGTTAAGGCACAGTCTTCCCCAGCTAGACTCGGGGCATCAGCCTCTTTGCTGGCCAGGGCCCCAGGTGCTTAGGGCTCCTCAGGGAGGCCATGCAGTGAATCAGTGTGTAATTTTGGGGAAGACCTTTTTATGGAAGATGCTGCTTGAGATGGAGTGGCATCTGGGGTTTTTAAGATCTGCAGGAATTAGGGGTGCTGCTGGCAATGAACAGAGTAGCACAAACCCCTCCCGTGAGTAAGTGATGTACAGGATTTCTGACTGTGTGTCATCAGATGAATCTTTCTACTCTTGTCGTCTTCAGCCTTTATTTTAAATCGCAGCTCTGTCATTTGGTGTGGACAAACCATTACAAAACAGAGTGAGCCTGGCTGCCTGCAATTTGGTGGGACAGTAGGACCTCTAAAATGTATTTTATTCACCATCTGACTGCTTTGTCATTTGTGTGAAACTACTCGTTTTGAGTTCTTCATCCAAAATGGACATTACATTGGTGCTGCTAGGCAAGCAGTGTGTGCTTCTTGAAGTACCTGTTGCTTTATATCACATATATCGATTATATCTGAGTTTTAGCTACTTTATAATTTTTATAATATTATTAATGTATTTTAAATGTTTTTTCTTACAGCCACCTTTTTGGAAAGATGGTTCTTCATTTGAACTTCTTTTTTTGCTTCCCTGTCATACTCCTATACCATTGGATGGGGACAACTTTATCTCTGAATCTGGAAGATCCCAATGTGTGTAGCCACTGGGAAAGGTAATATTTTCTTAGAGAAAATACATGACATTAATTGTGACTGCAATAGTTTTATTTCATTTTACTTGGCACATTTTGAATGATTTAAAGATTGCTGTTGAGTAGTGAACTGGGAAAAAAAATTGCATTGCTGCATGGTCAAGGTAAGTTCGTGGATAAGCAAGAAGCTGTTTTGCACTGGGATAAATTGTAGTCATCTTTTTAGTGGGGTTTAGGATGCAAAAAACACTACAGTGGCACCAGCAATGTTACACAACCATCTGAGTACAAGTAGTGAATAAAAATAGCTTTTTTCAATTTAAGTGAAAAGAAGCTTTTACATATGCAAAATACAATTAACCATATTGGAGTCTGGCCAAATTTGATTATGCTGATTCTTTCCTATTCAGCATTCATGGAATCTGAATTAAGATTTGTTGTTTAATTTTTTTGATGAGGTTCAGAAATTTATAAGATAAAAATATAAATTCATCCATTTAGTTGGTCCATTTGTTTACCCAGTTTCATTTTAATTGCAAGTAGAATGCCCCAATGGGTAGGAGAGGTGGAGCCACAAGCCTTTGGTGTACTTCTTTTCTTGTGTAAAGGTTATAGTAGTGAAATCCAAGTCTTACGATATTATTACTATTATTATTATTATTGTGCCTTTGCTTGATTAGCTAGTCCCTGAAACAGTCTAACTGTTCACTTGAGGACATCAGTATTTCCTGTATTTAAGGTAAACTGTTTTATGTTTAATCACTGCCAGTACTGCTAAGCCACTGTACAATTATTTGCAGTTGTTATGTCTGAATCTTTACAAAGAAAATTGAAAATTGTATTTATTCCTTTATGAAGTCTGTATATATATTAAAAAAACACTTAAGGGCTTTCCCCAGGAATTTATCTGAGCTTCATGTGAAGCATTTGGAACCTCTGCCTCTACTGTTGTGCACGATTTGGCTTATACAAGAATGTGTACATGAAGTAGTTACCATACTAAATACCAGTTTACAGTTTTCAGGCACGTGTCTATGATGTTACCAGGTACTGCTCTATATTGTGTACACTTTGTTTACTGTTTTTGTAGATAAAAGTGGTTTTGGAGGTGTAGTGACCCCGCTCATAAAACCACCCTGGGTGGGATGAGTGGGGTTCGCAGAGGTTCTGTATATTCCCTTGGGGCAAATTAAGGTGAGATGACACCAAAGAACTGAATACTGGCTTACAACTTTAATACATATAATTGCTTCAGGGGAAAGGGAAATGTAGGGTATAAAATGCAGAATGTAACAGAATTATAAAAGAAAACACATTACTTCAAAAAGACAATTCATGACAACGCTACCAACCCCCAACAACACCAAATCTTACAGCAATGTGATAACGACAGCGTAATTTACAACAATACTAAGAAACCTGCAACCACTCACCAAACTTGCAAGCACTTAACCCGCAACCGTTCACAACACTT
>NW_010102463.1:0-12017 GCF_000699245.1 Pterocles gutturalis
GAAGCTGAAAGGCCTTGGCAGCTGTGTAAACATGACTTTTAATCAGCTTTCTTCTGAGCACAAATGCAAAACACAGCCTCTTGCTAGCTATTATGAAGAAAGTTAACTCTGTCTCAGCTTAACCCAGGACAAGATGTTATAAATGGCGCAGGGTTTTGCTTGTCTTTTGGGTAATGTAGATTCAAGTGTTAAAGGTACATTTTTATTCATGAGGGTGGGGGGTGGTTGTTTTTCAGGGTCATCTTCTGCCTTTCTGCTGAAAGCATGCCTAACAGAACAGGAGGAGGAGAGGTGAGATGGGGAGCAGCATGCTAGAAGCTCTGCGGTCACCCAAAGCTGGAGGCAGGAGTAAGAAAAAAGGAGAGAGAGCAGATGTGGAGGCCGCAGGTTATTGGTAGAAAAGGGACAATTTTGAGGGGAGTGAGGGGAAATGAAGGGGACACTGGGGAGCAGTAGGGGCAGGCCAGCACTTAGGGGGAGGCAAGCTGAGATATTGATGGTGGGGTTGGAGTCAGGGTTATGTCTGGAGACTGTTCAGGGCCAGCCTCCAACTGGTGGTCCTCTGGGAAGGCTATGGTGATGAGACAGGTCCACAGCCACCCAGTCATAGAACCATAGAATGGCCTGGGTTGAAAAGGACCTTAAAGATCATCTAGTTTCAACCCCCCCTGCTGCGGACAGGGTTGCCAGGGGCAACTAGAGCAGGCTGCCCAGGGCCCCATCCAGCCTGGCCTTGAATGCCTCCAGGGATGGGGCATCGACAACTTCTCTGGGCAACCTGTTCCAGTGCCTCACCACCCTCACAGTGAAAAATTTCCGCCTAATATCTCACCTAAATCTCCCCTCCCTTAGTTTGAAACCATTCCCCCTCATCCTGTCACTATCAACCCCTGTAAACAGTCGCTCCCCCTCCTGTTTATAGACTCCCTTCAAGGCCGAAATGAGGTCTCCCCGGAGCCTTCTCTTCTGCAAGCTAAACAAGCCCGGTTCCCTCAACCTTTCTTCATAGGAGAGGTGCTCCAGCCCTCTGAAGCAGTGGGTGAGGATCAGGCTGAGGATCAGGGAGGCAGGAGATGGGGCCTTGACAAGTGCCACGCAGCCACCACAGGGGCCAGGGGTGAGCAGCTCCCAAGGCAGGAGGGTCAGGACCTCCCTGCTGCCCTCTTCCACAAAGGGGCTGATCTCTGACCCTGCCAGTGCATTGTAGGGCAGAGATGACACAACTAGGTATGTTACTCAGAAATGTTAACATAGTAATACTGCCCGTTATTCAAGTGATCTGGGGTATGAGCATATGTGTGCTGGAGGCCTGACCTGTGTGGTGGCCTGAATTGTGTGCATCAGGTTGCAGAAGGAGTTGGTGAGAACCAAGGAGCATCCAAGTTGGATTTCTTTATGTGACATTTTCACAAGGGAAGGCAGAATTAACACTTAGGAATGAAATTTGTAGATGGTAATTAGTAGGTGTTGTGATAGCAAAGTGACTTCATTTCAAATGCTTAAGAAGAGGGAACTATTTAATTAAGGAAACAGAATCCAGCATCTTGATTATGAAAGAAAAAAAACCCAACAAAACAAATGTTTTCTTTTTAATGTATTAAGCTGCTTCTTCCCTCCAAAAAAAAGAGCACAGAAACAAGGATTAGATAGGAAAAAAGAAGCTTGTAAACAGAAGTAAATTCTAAAAGACTTGGATAATGTGAGTACGTACCAAACAGAGGAAATCACTTAGCATAGCAAAAGGCAGAACTAGAGATAGGATTAAAATGCAGCAAAAAAAGAGAAAGTTCTAAGTCACTATCAGGAAAAACCTGACAATAAAATCTGTTAGCTACTGTTATAATTTCCCAGTTTAACCATTATGAGGATCCCATTGTTTGGAAACTCTAAAACAGAATGGACAGCCATTTATTTGTGACATTCTAGGAGGATATTTTTGAGTACTTCTCCTTTTATGGGAATTTTAATCAACTGTATTCTTGTGGCTCTTAGTTATATAAAGATTGCCCAGGGAAATATAACCTTGGATAGAATTAGTATACCAATCTCTTGGGCCTCTCTTAAGCAATGTGTGAAGTCTGACAGATTTATTTACAATGTGACAACTGTACCTTTAGATTTATGTACTGTATTTTCCTCTACATTTTAATGTTGTAGCTTACAGTTCAGAGCTTACAGAGATAAGCTCATTTTTCCAGAAAGGTGAGTGAATTTACATTAATTGTTGAATTTATTTTAGCTGATAATAAAGATGCTGTGGAAAAAATATGTCAACAGATGTTTTAGTGATTTGTGTAAACTTTTCACAGAATAAAATAATGCTTTGACAAAACAGGATACCATAGTCATGTATGGTATGTGTATGTATAACCAAAATGAGATGACTGTGGACTGCTCGATGCATTTCAGATACATGGGTCAATATGACCAAGTGTGTAAATCTGGATAGTATGTTTATGTATTTTGGTAAAGAAAGGATTAATTGTGTCCGATGTACATAGAATCTGACAAAGCATGTTTGATTGTAATAAGCTTGAGGATTATATGTTGTATCTTCATCCCCTTTAGACTTTTTTTTTCAATTTGAGAATTCAAAACTACATGGGGTACTGCTTAAAGCTGCAATCAGATGTCATTATAAAATCAGTATTGCTCACCTGGTAGTTTCAGCTGCGTAAATTAAGCCCTGAGAACTTTCTACAAACTGACCAGGAGGACTGTGAGGATCTAGTCTGGCTTCCTAGTTATGTGCATTTAAAATGCATCCTGTTGTTCCTTTTTTCAAATCCTTTCTTTCTGCTAGAACATTTGGTTCAGCAAGATACTTCTTTGTACTTAAGTCTTCAAATGATAGAGAGTCTCCTACGTACCTTGATGAGCAAAACCTGGTGGTGGTTTTTTTTTTTTTCTTCAAGAATTTAAATTTGAGTGTATTAGATAGGCTGCTGATGTTGAATAACGCTGTAGCCATCATGCCTCCTGGATGTAGGGAGAACGGGATTTGTGGGGGAAAATTTATACCTTCTATTAGACTAGTTTGTATAATTGGGGGAAAGGGTGGAAGGGGGAGGGACTTTTGGGCATGTAAGATATTCAAGTTTGAGACAGCATAAAATTTCATAGTTAACTGCTAGCTGGGGATAATTGTTCTTCATTGAACTATGTTACGGTAGTCAATCAGATCTAGAGATGGTTGTGGAAGGTGTGCATGGATATTCGGGAGGACCTGATAAAGCTTTTACCTACTTATTGGACATTTCTGTGGTATAATTTTGTAATGCAACACAAGACTAAACTTTCTTTGGTTCATGAGTACTACAGTCCTCTAAGTTTATGAAAATTATTTCCCAGAGATAGCTCTGAGAGATGGGGCTGGGAGGTCAGAGATGGAGCACTTTCATGAAAAGTGCTTTCTTTGCTGTTAAGGAAATATTTGTGCAAGTTGGTTTCCATATGCAGTTGCTTAGTTTCATTCCTGTGGTTTTCGTGAGATCATCTGCTGTGCTGGTTGAAAATCATATTATGTGCTAAGAAATAAATGTATTCAGGGATTTAGATGTCTGTCACAGAGGATGTTTGTTGTGATGGCTATGCAGATGTTTGTATTTGTTTTTCAGATAGTGTCTAGATGCTGTTTGTGATAAACAGATTCCTGAGGCTTGTTGAAAAGTAGGAGATAGAAATATTTGAAGGCTCTTCTTGAGAGACTGGGGAAGGATTTCGAAGTTAGAAATTTCTCCAACTACAGGTTTCCAAGGTAGGACAACTCGTGACAAATACAAGTGTACAAGATGAGATGAGGTGATACCTGTATAGCTCATTCAAAGCTGCAGTCTCTTTCTCAGCAGTGGTGCCTGTGCCAGACAAAACTGAAGGTCACTTGGGGTAGCACAATATTTTTTGTTTTGTTTTGTTTTCTACAGTCCTTAATACTATGTATCTTTGAGGATCCTAGTATTACCATACCATGGCTAAATTGGGTTGTGTGTGGTCATGTGTGAAGTATGTGTGTCTGTATAATATGAAGACATAACTGCTAATGATCTTACAGGCCAGGCTTTACCTCTATTTCTTTAGGTTCTTCAGTGTGTTAACTGGATCAGAAAAACAGTCCATCTAGCCAACTGCACTGTTTCTAACAGTGGCCTTAATCAGATGCCTAGGTGGAGATTGAAAATGGATTAATTCCCTTAATTATATTGATCTCAGAAATTTCCTATACTAGATAGAAGGGAGTGGTGGTTGTATTTAGTGTGTAGCATTTCTGTACGTGTGATCTGCAGATTTCTCTTCCATAAACTTGTCTAGTGTCCCAAGTAGATTTTTGGTACCTACTTTGGTACCTACAATGTACTTTGGCAAGGTGTTGATACATGTCTGTTGTCCACTAATCTTGTTAAATTTTCTTGGCATTAATTTGTTAGTTGGAGTCAAAGGCATGTAATTAATGAAATAATTTATAACTGTGAATTTATTGCACTTAACCTGAAGAGTGATTCAGTGATGTAGACTGTCTGCTCCTGTCTAGTTCTAGGGAAGCCAGAAAGCTAGCCTAGGATTTGATCTTAGGTTCGGGATTGACACCCAGAGTGGCCAACAATCTATTCCATAACATACATGTCATGCCCAGTATATAGGTGAGGACCTTCCGGAAGATTGTCCCTTTTGTTCCGGGTCCCTTTAGTTTCCGGATCTCTCTTGGCTCCGGATCATCTCGCTCCAGGTGGTCGCTCTCCCAAGTCCTCCCCTCCCCACACCCCGGTCAGCTCTCGGTCTGGGACGCTCGGACTGTTATCTGCGGGAACAGTGTACCCCCTGCCTGGGGGATATCGTAAGTGTGGTTTTGGGACTCTCCCTGTTCCGGGATCAACTCTCCCTGCTCCGGGATCGTTAGCCAGGAACAGGCTGAGTCTTTATCATTGGGTGGGGGGGCAGTATCACTGTGTATCACTCATTTGTATATTTGTATATAGTATTATTTTCAGTATTATTGTAGTTTAGTTATTAAATTGTCCTTATCTCAACCCACGAGTCCTTTTTTCCCTTTACCCCTTTAACTCTCTCCCCTGTCCTCGGGTGGGGGGAATTGTGTGAGCAGGTGTGTGGTTTTGCCCCTCAGCTAAGGGCTAACGCATCACAATTGGCTTGGAAAATAGAACTGAATTCTGACTCGGCACATTCTTCTCAAGGAGCACTTGATGGCAGAAGGGCAGGGCTGCTGCTCAGGAGACTCCTGACTTCCTGGACAAAGTCCAACAAAAATCTCCAGACGTTCAGCATAGACAAAAGCCAAACCACACTTTCAGGCCAGAGCTCCATGCATCTTGACAGGCAAGGGACTGACTGGCTGGATCTTCTGCAGCAAAGAACCTGGGGATCCTGATGGAGAGCAAGCAGAGAGTGAGCTGGGGGAATGAAGCCTGGACACATATTCAGCTGCATTAGCAGGAGTACAGCTAAACAAGACAAGGGAAGTACGTTTATTTTCCCATCTGCTTGACACTGGTGTGGCCACATCTGGGATAGTCTGTCCATTTTTGTGTCCCCAGGTAGAAGAGTGGTATCAACAAACAGGAAGAAGTCCATCAGGGTCCCCTCAGATGCTTAGAGAGGTGGAAGACATGATACACGTGGGGAGGTGGAGAGGTCCAAGTTGGTTTAGTCTGGAGAAGTTGTTAACTGCTGTCTTGTAGTCCTTAAGGGGGACAGGACTATAGAGAAGATGGAGCCAGACTCTTTTTAGAGATGCACAAGAAAAGAGCAGGAAGGAATAGTTACAAGCCACAACACAGGAACTTCTGACTAGATATTAGGGGGCGGGGAAGGAACTTCAGAAAAAGCATTGTAACAGGTTACACAGAGAATCTGCAATATCTTAATCCTTGGACATATGTGAAGCTTGTATGGACCAGGTCCTGAACAGGATGATGTATCTTCAGAGCTAGCCTTGCTTTGGGAAGGAGGTTTGACTAGATGAATTCTAGAGGTTACATCCATCCTAAATTTCTCCATTTCACAGCCCTTGCAGAGAAGGTAGATGAAGTATAGACACAGTTCTGCTTGTTAATGAAATTGGTTATTTTTTTTTGTGGAAAATATTTTGTAAAATTACCTAGTTTGGTGAAATAAGTTTTTAAACGTTATCAGAACCCAGAATAAAATGGATATTTTGTTCTGAATTTTATTCCAGCTTTCATTGTTATCCTTTCTATTCCTGGAATTTAAGCCAAACTAGTCCCAAAACACGTTGCCACAGAGTGTGATGGGCATATAGCTTGTATTTGCCAGGTGCCAAACAGAAATTACAGTCTCATAGTTTTGCTTGCATTTCCATAATTGAAAAGAATAATTTGGATTTCCTTTTAATTCCATTTTTCAGAGAAGAGAAAAATTTTGTTATCTGTGAAACCTCCACCCATTTCTTTTTTTCTTTTTTTCTTTTTTTCTTTTTTTTTTTTTTTTTTTTTTTTTTTTGGTTAGAATTGATAGAAACTGAGAAGTGCATGCAGAAGTTACTTGTGTGGGGAAAAGCTGACATTTGCACAACCAAGGAATGGTTGTGTGATCACAGTGTCTCCTTAGTGGGCTATAATGGAACGTGAATGTCAACCTTGGAAAGATAAGAGCAGGTTGAGGGAATATGTATTTTGTTGATGCTTCTGTTAGTTCAAACAGCTCTTCTGTAGCCACCTCAGCTACACTTAGAGATCTTTGATGGCAAAATGTCCTGGTATAATAAGGCTATTGGCAAACAAAGCTCTTCAGTGCAACACTGCAGAGCTTTGTATCTGAATTTTGAGATATGAAAAAGCTATTTCTGGTAGCTTAATTTATATGTGGAGAAGTTTTGCAAAACAAGAAAGCTGGTTTCTTAAATAGCTCTTTTGACAAATAGTTCTGGGGGTGCACAGTTGACATTGGGTGGAAGAGATGATGTAGATACAGAGGAGGAAGACGGAAGCTGTGCTGTAGGAAGTGACGTGAATCCATTAAGTCCAGCACAGTCTGAACTGCTGACGTACACCGTGAGTCAGAGCTGTACATCTATCTAGATGTTAGCATCAGTTGCCTCCAAAACTTCCCTCCATTTTAGTTTCTGGAAAGGCACTGGTAGCTGGGGTTTCACAACATGGACAAGGATCCCTGTGTGCATCTCTGCTAGGCATAATTGTCACGGTCACCCTCATGAGCCATTGTCAGTTTTCTTGGCTGGAAGCTTTGCCTTCACAGCTTCAGTCGTGACTGGTCTCCCTGTGGCTCTGGCAACCTCAAGGTTGTAAAGCCGCAGTGCCAGTCTGTGCTCTGGCGGGGGAGATGGCCCCAGACAGTGGTGGCGTGAGGGACAGCAAAACATAACTGGCCTAGCTGCAGCGTGGCTATGCAGCCACTCAAGACTGAGAGGACATCAGTGAAATCTGCTGCACAGAAAAAACAAATGCAATAATATAAATCTATCTGATGACTGTCAGCTAAATTCTACAGCAAACCTCAGGTAGTAGGAGTAGGTACGAAGAAAATTATTGCATCTGCACTGACAACCTCATCTCAGAGGAGTTAGCTTTTATTGGGGTGTGATATTTTGCTGCATTTAGGACAAACACATAGCAGATGTTTTCTTTCCTAGTGTGGCATAGTCTGTAAAAGGCTGACAATTTTTTTCAGCAATAAAGAAATCAACCATTGCTATGCAAAACTTCTAAGTAGTTAAATTTTTCTACATTTCTTTATATCTTTTCTTCTGTCAAAAAATTAGGAAAGTCTGATTTTTTTTTTTCCCCACAAAATATTTATTCCTCTTCATACAAAAATACTTATTTTTCTTTTCCTCTCAGGTGGTCAGTCTCACTTTTTTGGAAGCTGTCTTCTGTTCTATATTTTGGTGGTCAGTGTGGTACACTTGAATTCCTTCACATAAATCAGACTTTACCTTTGCTCACTGCCTGTGATTTTTGTCCCATCCCCTCTACTCCCTGAAGAAAACCAATGCCCACACCCTCTGTTCCTCATGAAATGTTTTACAATCTTGACAAAGAATCTTGATTATGCTGCTCTGGACAATTAAAATATTTAAAGTTTCAGACATAATGATGCATAAAATATTTCTAACTTAGAATGAAATACCCTGTAAGTAGAATTGAATGACCGGTACAATATTGGTGGTGTTTCTGGTTTTTAAACCAGTGGCAGGCCAATGAAAGGTAAATGCCATGTTGTGCTTGTTTGATTATAAAGGATGAGAAATTTGTTTGGTAAATGTATTGGCTGATTCTGGAAATCTAGTATTTGATTCTATGAGGTGATGAATTGTTACACAATGAGTATGTACACAGGGTAGTCTGTGCTGAGTGACAGCAAACAGAATCCTTACAGACACTGTTTTACTTGGAATAACTTCAGCTTTAAGAAGATCAAAGAACAACTAAGGTTGCTAAGTGACAGCAAAATATTTATCGTTATTTAGAAAATCAAACTGGTTTATGCAATGAATAGTAAAGGACAGCATATATTGTGTGCCACCCACCTGCTGTATAGGACCGTTATTGTACACTATGAAGACCTGCATAATTCAGCACAGTGACCACAGCTATCATCCCTGTCTTAACACTGAGATTCTCTAGTACTATTTGTTTAGTCTTCCTCCTCAGAAGAAAATCTCTTGAGTAATTCACTATAAATGAACTCTCTCCATCTCTTTTCTGAAACACAAGTGATATTCTTGTGTAGGCAGATACTGGAAGGGGAGGCAAGGTGGGGGACAAGGAGGGGAAATGGAGAGAGAATCGCTGTTTATAACTGGCTATTTGCTCTACAGACTTATTGCTGATGTAAGGTGAAGCTCATTAACAGCCAATGATGTGGCACAGGCATTCTGTTTTTCTGGAAGGACAGGATAATGATGAGTTCAGCCTAAGGCTCTGTTTCCTGCCCTTGGATCTCGCAGATGAAGTGTACGTGTGGCTTTCTGGAGTCCAGCCCTGCAGATAAAGCCCTCCCCACTACCATGGGAGGTGGTGGGAAGCTGGGGTTACAGCAGGGCTGGACTGGGACTTGGGTCTGGAATGAAGACTTGGGTAGCTCTTGAGTCTCACTCAGCAGTAGAGTGGGTGTTGTTTCAAGTGATGTTAGATGCTGTCCTGCCATTTCTAAGGTTCATTTGGAAAGAGAACTGGGTTGACCAGTACCACCACACAGCTGAGCTGGGAGACCAGGCAGAGGAGGCACAGGAAGGGAGTTGCTGAGCTCGAAATACTTTGAGCCATGCTACTGCAGTTGGAGGGTTTGGGATGGTGGGGAGACCAGGGAGGTGGAAGTTAGATCAGCAGTTTTCCAGCTACCTTTCATGGTGGAGTGAAATCATATGAAATTAAATATATATATAAAAAAAAAAACCCAACTAAAACCGTGTAAAGCATGTACATTCTCCTTTTGTAGGCATGTGGAGCTTAGGTTGACAATTTGGTTTGATATGCAAGTGTTAAATGTGTAGGGCCTTGAAGTCTGTTTGAATTGCTGGGAAATTATTGATAGTTGAATTTTTATCATCCTGGAAGTGGCATGTTAGATTGACTGGTGCTGTAAATGTATTGACCTTGTTGTATCATGCAGGTTTGGTTCTGGCTGAGGGTATGGGCAAGTGGCATGAATTAGATTAATTATTTTATAGCGAAACTCAACTCATGACATCAGAAAGTTAGCCCTTGGTGTAATTTCTATTCTCTTTTCCTGATGGTTTGTTTTGGTTTGGTTTGGTTTTCTGTTTGTTTGTTTGGGTGTTTTGGGATTTTTTTGTTTTTGTTTTTTTCCTTGACAAAAGAGCCTGTCAGGACAAGAAGTGAAGTTACGGTCAAAGAACTGTGTGAGAAGTTGGATGGAAAAGGATTTATTTGTACCTTCATTTCTGTTCACTTAGGAGATGCGAATTTTTGTTTCCTGACTCAAAGGGGAGAGACAGCTGTTTGAGGGAATGCTCTTCAGGTTGTTTCTTTTTCCACTCTTTTCTGCTCTCAAAAAGTATAGGTTTGGCTAAAGTTGGCCAAAAGCTGTTGCTGCTATGGGAGTCATTGCAGAAAAATGCACAGTTTTGAATGAACAAAACTTCTTATTTTTTGGAAATGTTCAGGGACTTAAGTCATGTTTACTGCAACAGATCATACACATTGCAGCTGATAGTTTGGGGAGTGGCTCTTTGGTTGGCTTCTCCATACCTCTTTCTTTTTGTAGTGTGCATAAGTAATATTTTGTCTATCTGTCTCTGTAATTGCAGTCATCACCTCCTGCTATTTTCCTGAAATACTCATATGGTCTGAGAAAGGGTAATTTTACACTACAGTGTGGGAGTAGAGAAGAAGTAATGCTGTTGCTTGTGTTAAGGTCAGGGCCTTATTGATACTCACACAGATCCCAGCTCCGAGTGTGAAGACATGCAACCTGCGCTTCTTTTGTTGCTGTATTTCTAAAATTTCCACAAGGTGGCAATGGCTCAGAATGTTATTCCTCCAATACCAGCTCTTTGGCTGTCTGCACTTGCAGGGAAGAGGGTCAGCTGCAGGCTGTGGTTACAAGCCAGCATCTGCTGTGCTCTGGGGCATGGGGGGCCAGACTGGATGTGGCCAACACAGGCCATGTTTGGCCTTTAAAATGAAAAAGCTTAAAAGTTTTGTAGCAGACAGTTGTACTGTGAGTTACATCTTTGCCAGCTGCTGCTGGCTGCATATGTTTACAGCAGTAGTGAGCAGTGCTGTGTACTTGGGTGGTGAGAAGCAGATGAAAGTGCTCCAAATCGAGCATCAAACTGTGAAACTACGGTGTTGTTTTTTTTTCCTTCTTTCTTTAAAAGAGAAGATAAACGATATTAGTTACAAATACATGCATGCTTCTTTTTTCCGTCAAGATATTGGAGTTTAATATTTAATGAAGTAAAACCTGTGACATTTAGAACAACTGCCTAAACTGCCAGATATGTTTGAAATGCAGCTTCTTATAAAAATAAGAATTTAAACTCAATGTAAAATCAAATTCTTGAAATTGTTTAAAAGTGTGAGTGGAGCTAGACCAGAAATGCCTCTAGGTTTTCATACCCAAATTTTACTTTAGAAGGGAAGAAGGAAGTCTTTACATTAGGGCTTAAGGAGGAATATATTGGAATGTATAAGACTTCTTTGAAATGTTAAATACAAGGTGAGAATCTTATTTAATAGTTAAATGCTTGAGGCTCTTTTGCTAACTTTGTATTACTCTGTAAATTATCAAAAGTTAAATTGCTACTGCAACTTGAAAACAGTTATTCTTAATTTAATTAAATAGCCTTTGAGAAGTTTATTCTGTCTTAAATATATGCTTTCATTCCTTGATAGCCTACTAAGGTTGTCAAACATAAAGTGAAAAATAAATGTTACCTTTTGCGAAAGGATCATGGATAGAGAGGAAGAGCAATTTTTTTTGTTGCATGGCTGCAATAAAGAAAAAGCAAATTAGAGGACAGTTAATATTATTTTCCCTTAAAGTTGTCTTTGCTTATCTTCAGTCATTCTGCAAAACGCAGTCAAACCCGATATTCTGAGTCGCTGGAATTCAGTTATACACTCTCCCATGAAGCAGCAGTAGTTATTGATGAAGTATCACATGGGGTTATGACAACAGATTTCATACCACTGAGAATGTGAATTCCAAATAAGCAATACAAAACTGAAGCAGGTTGATGATGCAACAGAATCAGTGAAGCTTTGCTGAATGTTTCAGGTGATATTCAGAGTTCAGCTTACGCTTGGGGGGTACATGTAGCAATGTCAATTTTTCTTTTTATTTTGCTGTTTATGCTTCTTCACATTAGAATTAAAGTGCGGGCACAGAGGCACTGACAGTAAAGATGTAAAGAAGTTGTGAGGATCTGAAAGCAAAGGTCTGACGTGTATGGGTCTTGCACTGAGAAAGGAAGGAAAGGGGCAAATGCAGTGGAAAGGTAGGATTCTACTGCCGAAGGATTTTGAGCTCGGGGAACTACAGGCCAGTGAGTCTCA
>NW_010102464.1:0-23018 GCF_000699245.1 Pterocles gutturalis
TCTCTAACATTCTGTGATTCTGTAAAGCACTTAAGACTTCTGCAAATGAGTAAGATGACGCATATGTGAGGTGTTAGCAATTATTTAAATGTGAGGTAGAAAGATGTTATGAAAGAAACCACAATAATAATTTTTCTCACCTTTCTTTCAGATTTCACAGTGATAACAGAACTCCCAAATCTTGATAGTTCCTGTAAAATAACATTGCTTGTTATAATGCTGTTAGTTTTTTTTAAAGTGGGACTTTTTTGTTTCTCTCAGTAGTTTTTTTCTGGTTACTTACCTCAGGAGAAATCAGGACATACTGTGCCTGGAGAAAAAAAAAAAAAAACAAAACCAAAACCAAACAGAGAGAACCACACTAGGAGTGAAGACCTGGCTCCTAAAAAGCAAAGTCATTCAAGAACGAACAGAAGAAGCCAAATCACACAGATTCAGAAACGTTAAGTAACCTTCTGTTTTCTGAATCCAAGTCAGAACACACCAGATATTTATATTGGATGTAATTAATTATCTGTTATAATAACCTCATGTCTTGATTTCACTTTTGTTTTCTTACCCAGTCCTCAGGACAGGGAGATACCCATGATTTGCAGTGGCCTGTCACATTCCCTGAGGATGCCTGCTTCCCATTGTAAATGTACACACGGCCAGCTGCTCCGCCAAACAGTACTGTGGTGATATCATTACTTCGCAGGGGGGATGTCACAATCATTTCATCTGCAAATATTACAGGGATGGCATAACACATCAGAAGTGAAATAAAATCACAGAATCACAGAACCAGTTAGAATGGTTTGGGTTGGAAGGGCCGTTAAAGCCCATCCAGTTCCACCCCCTGCCATGGGCAGGGACACCTCCCACCAGCCCAGGTTGCCCAAAGCCTCATCCAGCCTGGCCTTGAACCCCTCCAGGGATGGGGCATCCACAGCTTCTCTGGGCACCCTGGGCCACTGCCTCACCACCCGCACAGCAAAACATTTCTTCCTCAGATCTCATCTCAATCTGCCCTCTTTTAGCTTAAAGCCGTTACCCCTTGTCCTGTCACTACACCCCCTGATCCAGAGCCCCCCCATCTCTCCTGTAGCTCCCTTTCAGCACTGGAAGGTGCTGGAAGGTCTCCCTGGAGCTTTCTCTTCTCCAGGCTGAACAACCCCAACTCTCTCAGCCTGTCCTCGTGGCACCTAGAGGTGCTCCAGCCTCTGACCATCTTCATGATAATAATGCTAAACCAAAACATGAGCGTTTGCATTTATATACATCTAGATGCCACAATTCTATTAATGATGACAACTAAAACGTTTCAATTTCTTACCAAGTTGCTTGGACTTTTAGCGATGCCTCCCCACAAGGCACAATGAAAAACTTGTACAAGTCAACAGAGGAAGCAGACTGTGTTTAGCACTTATATAGGTGATCAGTCTCCCTACTGTCAAAAGTAAAACATTTTACCTCTCATCTAGATTCCTGAAGCTTTACCTAGTCCATCATTATCCAGGTCACTTAAGGATATGTCTCCTCCAAAGCGAGAAAATCTCCTGTCCCCACTGAATGTGCTGAGCAAAGAAGGCTTGGTGCTGTCTGTCAGATCATATACTAGAGCCAGCCCAGCTTGGTGCAGCACTGAGGACAGAAATGAAATCCTAGACAGGCTGTCTGGGAAAAAAAGAAGTAACAGAAGTTCAGCATCAAGAGACAGGAACTCAGGTTTAGTACTTGCTATACATTGGTGGCAGGTAATTCTGGCATTACATAACATAGACAAAATTAATACAATTTATGAATAAGATCAGATGGCATTAATACTAATTAACATAGAAACAATCTCTTAGCAGCAGTAGCAGGGGAAAAGCGCATTCAAGTTAGAGAGTTCTTTCTACATTTTTACTTTCGTAATTCCTTATGGCCTACTACCACAGTAAGGACAAAATACTGTGTTGTTTTAATTCCAAGAAATATGCAGTCTATTAGCAAATCACTGCTACATAAAAATGTGAGGTAATGATGCTGCTAAGCTAACTTAAGGAAGGAAAAAATCCATTCAAGTTGAGGCATAGTACAGAAGACTTTATAGGTAATACACCTGTAGGTGATTACAGGCATTATTACTAATTTTTTTTTTTTAATTACATGACAATTAAAAGGTCCCTTTTCTAACTTTTAACTTTGTATTTGTCTTCCAGCAACAGGTGTCCCAAAGCAGAAATGGTTTCCAATTTTCAGAAGGACATACCTGCAGTTGGTGCACCCACCACCAAAACTGTCCTTGTGATCCCAGCCACAGACATCACACCACTGGCCAGAGACAAACCCATTCTGCCCATCGCCTGTTCAATTTTTAAAACACCTATGTCATTTCTACAGAATGTCACTTCATTTCAAATTATTCATAAGGTCCCATACTATAGAAGGAGCCCTACCTTGTCTCCAGTTACTGCAAACCAGTGCTTTGTGCTCGGTGGGTTATACCCATAGACCTTCCCAATGCTCTGTCTGACATCCAGTGAGAACGGATTACAGCTTGAATTACAATGCAAAATATTGTTTTATGTAACAACACATTTTTTGTACATATAGCTAGGATTGCTCCTCTTAAAATACCTTCCCCTTTCAGTTTGGAATAATAGTGTCTGCCAAAGTCTAGAAATCTAATTTAGTAATTCTGACGCTTCTTCTAACTAGTTTTAAGACATTTAGGGCACAGGTCTAGGATAGGTCTGTCTATCCATGTCTTTATCACCCCATACATTTTTGTGTTTGTTTTGCTTTTAAAAATGCTATCTCCAACTAAGTGCTATCTATAGGATTAACTTAGGCATGCTTACCTGTTAGCATTTTTTTGCCCCTTCTCCCCCTCTCAAAGAAAACACAATGAATTCTTAAGCGTCTCTAAATAACAAAGACACTCTCCATAGAGGGTCTAAAAACACACACACACAGATCCCTTCATGAGGAAGTATCAAGGCACAAAAATAAGAATTTAATAAAAATATTCTAAGTGGGACAAAGAGGAAACTTCCTGAAAGCCTGGAAGTCTGATCTATTACAAATCTTAACCATTGTAGAAGTAGGGCAGAATGGAGGAGAAAGCAAGCTGTCATGTACTACGTACCCAGCACAGCTCTTCCACGTAGGGCTACCGACCAGCAGCAATGTTATATTCTCCAGCTGGCAGCTGTCAAGTGCAAATCCAAACCAAGCATAGTTTTCTTCCCCCTTCACCATCCAGTTGGCATCCTCTACTGACAGAAGCCCTGATAGACCAGAAAAATATGAATTAAATCTTGGTGTACAGTGGCAGAGAAAAATCTGTTAGCAATCCTCCCCTGTTTCATCCTCCAACAATAAATCTCTATGAGCAAAGTTATACCGTCCATGACATGGCACCAGTTACTGCTAACTTCGCTTGCTCAGTCTGCAGCTGTACTGGTGGGTGAAAGCCTTTATTCAACACAGCCTGCTTCTAAATCCTTGGAACAGCCTACACAAAGTACCATAAAAGCTATCAGTCAAGCCTGCCCTAAACTAGTGACTCCTTCTTAGTGACAGGACAACACTGAAACTGTTTATCAGAATTTGTAATTCTTCACGGGTGGTGGGTAGGGGACCCTCAAATCATTCTGGCTTTAATTCAAATAACTCATTCTATGTTTTGATTTTGCAAAAATGTCAGTCAGCAGTGTTTTTAAGCCCATTTTCCTTGTGGTTTGTAATTTTACATGAATCAGAAGAAGCTAAAAAAAATTGGGCATTATTTGAAATCTCAATGACATGATTCTGACAAAGCTGTGAATACCTGTGTATCTTGTCCAACCCCTATTAACTTTATTTAGCTCCATATGTGGCCTTTCCTCCCTCATTCACAACAATCCTTGTCACCCGTACTCATGAGCTGTACTCACTTGTTATTCCCTCTTCAGCCACATGATCATACACAATAATAGAAATTCATCTTTTGAGGTACATTTGCAAATTTCGAAGGAAGACCAGTGAGTTCACCAACACGCGTTTGGGATCCATTGCTTTAGCAAGGCTTTCAGCACTGTTTCCCACAATGTTTTAGTATTCAAGCTTGCACACTGCAGTCTGGATGGGAAAAACCTGGCTAAGATGATCACCCTCCCAGAGCAGCAGTTAGGGGGTTGGACTCCTGATGCCTGTGACAAGTGGAGCACCTTCAGGGCTCTATCTTTAGACTCACCCTGTTAAACACTTCTATCAAAGATCTGGAGAAGGCAACAATGTACCCCTCCATGAAGCTGGTGGATGAAAGGAGATTGGGTGGGAGGGCTATCACTTGAGGGCAGGGCTACCGTTCAGAGGGACCCAGACAGGTGTAGCCAGCAGGACCAGGGCAGGGATTGTGCCCCTGGACTTGGCACTGGTGAGGCCGCACCTTGAATCCTGGGGTCAGTGTTGGGCCCCTCCCCACAGGAAGGACATTGAGGGGCTGGAGCAGGTCCAGAGAAGAGCAACGGAGCTGGGGAAGGGTCTGGAGCACAGGTCTGACGAGGAGCGGCTGAGGGAGCTGGCGGGGTTCAGTCTGGAGAAGAGGAGGCTGAGAGGAGACCTCATCACTCTCTACAACTGCCTGAAAGGAGGGTGCAGTGAGGTGGGTGCTGGGCTCTGCTCTAAAGGAACAAGTGATGGGACAAGAGGAAACAGCCTCAAGTTGCACCAGGGGAGGTTTAGCTTGGATATTAGGATAAATTTCTTCACTGAAAGAGTGATGAGGCATTGGAACAGGCTACCCAGGGAAGTGGTGGAGTCACCATCCCTGGAGGGGTTCAAGAAACGTGTAGATGTGGTGCTTCAGGACATGGGTTAGTGGGTTGGTGGTGTGGGTTGGACTTTATGATCCTTGAGGTCTTTTCCAACCTTAACGATTCTATGATTCTATAATGGGCTGACTGGAACCTCACAAAATTCAGCGAGGACAAATGCAAAGCCCTGCCCCTGGGCAAGGAGATGCCCTTGCAGCAAAACAGTCTGGGGACAGACTAGCTGGAGACTGGCCACATGGAAAAGGCTCTGGGGAACCTGGTGGGCAGCAAGCCGAGCATGAGCCAACAACATGCTCTGGCAGCAAAGCCAGCCAACATCTTCCCAGCCTATACAAGCAGGAGCATGGCGAGTAGATTTATTTGTGCTTTACTTGTCCCTAGACTACATCTGTAATACATTGTTCAGTTTTGGGCCAATAAAACAGGAAAACTGGAGCAAATTTTAGTAAAGGGCCCCCAAGATGGTCAGTAGCTGGAGCACTTGCAATGTGAAGAGACCAGGACTTAGCCTGGAGAACAGTCACATAAAATATGGAAGGGTTAATTTGATCAATAAATATTACCTTCAACACTTCTGTTCAAGTAAGAGTAAAATGCAACCACAAATCCTCTCTGCTGGCCACCACCAGGTGCATACGGAGAGCCCACAACCAGATCAGCATGTCCATCACCATCAACATCAGCTGCCAGGAGGGACCAACCAAGATTACAGTAGGAATACTGCAATAAACAGTTAGTTTGAGCCTGAAATGGAACTGAAACCACCAATTCGGTAACAAAACAGAGCAATTTACTTCAAAAGAGCTAACTTTGTCTGCTTCTGATCAAACTACCCTCCCAGTCCCTGACTTGAATTTTGTTTTCTTTGTTTTTTTTAGAAGGTTATGCATCCTTCTCTTCCCTCTGCTGCCTCCCCTGCACTGGAGTACAAATGTCTTTCCCACACACAACCAACCTAGGCAAGCAACTGCTTGCACCATCCTCATCAGTTGAAATTCCTTTGCAATTAGAAGTTTGATTTTAACGTTCTTTTTTTAAGCCCACAAGCCCCTTTCCGCTTTATCTCACCTCCTGCTTGTGTAGCCCTGTGTTAGGCTGAGCAATATACCTGACAAGTTATGGTGACGTTTGGTTGAGATGCCAAGCCTCTTCCCTCAGTGCCAAAATAGACATACACAGCACCCTAAACAGCAAGAGAAGCAAATACAGCATGACAGCACCAAGTATGAAATCCAAGACAAAGCACAAGGACTGAAACAGTTGTGCAAGGGCTATTAACACAACTGCATTTTTCCTACCAGAACCTTCTCATAATACTGTCTTTTCCACCAAAAATCTGCGAATACCCATGCTGTAATGAGTACTTCTATAATCAGGCAATAAACTAGAGAAGAATAGAGAAGTACATTTTCGTGAGTAAGGAGCAAGGACAGTATACTGTGTATTTACATTTGTTGTGCCTACATTCAGGTGGCCCAAATTTTGTTAATTATTATTTAATGCAATGGCACACAGAGGCAGGCACAACAGATGCATGCAATTTTCCAAGCTAGTGAGTCTACATAAAAGCATTTAAATTCCTATTTAGGCAGCTAAGTTAGTATCTCAAATTCTGAAGAGTTTTAAGCTTAATGGATGTGTTTTAAATCAAAACATTTTGCCTCTCAGTTTGCACAGGCTGAAAATACTCAGAGACCATTACATGGGCTTATCTGTTTGGCTGCAAGTCATTAAGCCTGATTATTAACCTGATTATTTTAGTAGTGTTCCTGTATTCATATCACATTTTAGATATTATCTGTTGGCCTGTGAGAGCAGATGACAAGGCTCACTGACCCACGAGGTCTGTTCCACACTCTCTGTTCCTAAATAAAAAAGGGTACACTTGAATTTCATGAAAGATTCCTTACATTTCCAGCACATCAGTGCTGCAAAGTTGCAATGGCCAGTGAAAAGAGAAATAGAGATAGCTGTCATTGTTTTAGTCAAAGCACCCAAAAAGGTTGTAAGCCTTTGTGTTTAAATTACAATGTCACCTTGAGCAACAACACAAATTCTCTCTCTCATTTCACTGTTCAAAAAAATATGTATCAACAAAAATGTTCTGTTTGGATGGAAAAGCCCCAGCAAACCTATGTGTGCAGCTTACTTTGTAAGTAAGAAACTGAGATCCCACAGAAGGTGCTCCAATTGCCAGATCTGGCACTCCATCCTCATTGAAGTCCAGGACTGCCAAGGCAGAACCAAATCTTCCTGAAGGCTAAAAGAAGAGGGATTTGTTCTCATGAAAATAACAGACGTTTTCAAGACAAAACCATCAAAATCGTATGCACATTTGCAATCACAGCACAGAGAAGAACTGGAAAGAGAGATGATAATTATCTATCCCAACAATTCTCAATATTTTCTTAGCATCGCTGTTCTCCCAAGTAATAACTGTCATACTAATACACTAACTTGGAGTCAACTGTTCCGTTTGAGGATGTGGAGGTCTTAAAATATAAGATAACTGAACACCATATGGCACTACTTTGCTCCTTCCTCTTCTGATCCTAGAGCACCATTGATGTTAAGCTTATGATCTTTCCTGTTAGCAGCATTATAGCTGTGAACCACTAAAATGCTGTAAGACAGCAGCTGTTACTCCACAGTTTATAACCCCAGAAACAGATTTAAAGGAAATGTATCTCATCTCTCTCTATTCTCTTTTTTGGAAATACAGGTGTTTTCTATTGAGGATTGTCTTTATTACTCAAAAGGATAATCTGGTCCTGCTTCTCAGTTACAAGCCAGTCACCATCATGTCAAATAATATTTTTCTCATTTTTTTTAAATAACATGTACTCTTAGTAAAGACAATGGTTTTGTGAGAAGTTATCAATTAATGAAAAAATGTAGCTTCAAAGGAACTGAAACTTAAACTGAATTAATCATTTTAGATAAAAAGGAAGGGAAAGTCACAACATGTTCTTAAACGTACAGACCTGAATGAGCTATACTGGGACTCACAGAGACACTACCGCAGTTGTATTCAAGGGCAAATTATGTTCTAATACCCCCTCATCTGGCACAGTAATAAAAGTGAACCTACAGATCACTGTTGCTTTAATTCTTCCGGTGACTTAAGTAATTGTTATTTTTCTTGAAAAGCATTTGACATCCTTTCACCAGGAGGGGCATTTCATGAATAATCTCTATACATATTAATTATACTGTTGCTCAGTCAAAATGTACCACATTTTCAAGGAAAAAAAAATTAAGTGACAAATATGTGACTTGACCCATCACCTGCTGACCCTGCAGTACTTGGTCTGCTTGCCCATCAAGATCCATGTCTTCTGGTGGCAAACCTGACTGGTTGCCATAGACCACGTACACACGTCCGATCTGAACACGGCCCAGCGTGCTGTACCCTGGTGCTCCCACCACCAGATCTTCGTGTCCATCGTGGTTTAGGTCAGCTGAGATCATTGCCCTGTACAGCCAGGCAGCCAACAAAATCATAGCATTAGCTTCCTGACCACCACAGTATCAGCAGAGAATGAATATTTTTACTTCTTTCACATAAACCAGGACCTGTCTTTCCCCATCTATTTTTGTAAAAATCTACACAGCATTTTTTCATATTATAATTGATTTTTGTTTTCTTGAATTAAATAAAAACAGAGCCTTGAAGATTCATCATTAATGCATCTGAGATCTGTAGGAGCTGCTTTTTACTTACTGACACAGGGCACCTGAGAGGAATCAGAGCGAGGAGCACAAAAAAGGGCTGCTTGCACATGACACAGAATACAAGAGATTAAACTGAGTATCTTTTTAACTGAACCTGTGATTTAATTGATGGTCTTAACAGCAGATAAGCAAAGGGATCACAGGTCTCAATAATGTGTTGGAGTTTAAAGAAGGAATGTGGAGAGAAAATAACTAGCTACTGTTAATATGGCTGGTGTGAAGTAAACTCAAGAATTAAATCTTCAATTTTTGAGTTAGAAACAGTAAAGCAAGATGAGCAGCAATGCAAATTTATTTTATTGCTCTTCCTGTTGCAGGTAAAGCAAACCTCTCTAGCAAAGAATTTGAATATGCCTCTCCCTGTGTCCTGAATCTGTCTTTGACCTCCTTGCTAGTCTAGTAGTGTTCCCAAGAACACTCGCTAGGCACCATCAGTGATCAATTCAGGACAGATAACTAATTCTGAGCAAACATAAACCAATAACCAAAAAAGGGCAACAACGTTCAGAACTAGAGCCGATGTTGGTTCTAATTTTGGCTCCTTCCAGTTTGAGCTGGATCACACACAGAGCATTGAGCTCCTTCACTAAGGAGAGAATGTGAAAAAACGACATGACAACCCTTCCAAAGAAAGAGGTTATCTGACTAGAATTCACATCTGAATGGAAATTTTTCTCTTGATACAGTTTCATTCAGTACTGACACAAAGAGGCTTATGCTACCATCTAAAGGAAAGGTCTTATGGGTTAAATTGTTGTTCTGGCCAGTCAACATAAGCCATCCAGCCAGATTTGTACCAGTAATTGATTTGGACTGTCACCTTTAAAGAGTATCCAAAGAATAAACATTAATATTTTGGTGGGTACTCAAAATTTTCAGAAATTAAGAGAGAGGTGGGAGGAAAAAAATATTACCAACCATCCAAGTCTAGCATAAGGTGATGTCAGAAAATATGAAGCTGCTGGCTTGGAGATGTGCTTAGAAGATTTCTGATGTGCAGCTGCTAATGCTCTCCAGACATTGGTTGCAAAAGCATGGTTTATCAAGCGGAGGGAATTCTGAAATAAAAATAATAAAGAGACACAAGAATGGCTAAAACAAAGACTGAAACCTTAGAACATTATGAAGCACCTCGAAAAACAAGTCACTAACAGTGGAAATCACCACATTGATCTAAGTGGACTTGGACTCTGGTCATAAGCACCATTTTAGAAGGAGACAAAAATCTGTTATGCTCTAAATGGAGCACTGCTAATTGTTCACTGCTATGCTTTGTTGGGACTTCTTCACCCCAAAAAGTGATCATATGATTCTGTAAAATGTAAATACCAAAGTGCAAGTACTAAAGATATATTTTGTCATTTTTGGCACTGCAAAGATGTTAGATGTGTTCTAATTTCACTATACAACGAGGAAAGTGTAAAAACTGAACGTTCACGATGTACATATAAATATACAGATTAACAATGGCGCTGGAATCTCCATGAAGTGAAGTCAGAGGCTACTGTTAACACCCAGAGACCCTGGTCCATCATGCAGCATTTCAGACCGAAATTAAAACAATTTTATATAGAGCTGAATTTTACCTGACACATCTGTCACTTCTCACTTACTGTTGCCCAAGATTGTATGCTGAAATAAACTCCTCTCTCGGTATAATTTATATTCTTTTCAAGTGATTTTGTTAGCAAAGAAGATGTATTATTGTCATGTTCATTTTTTGACTGTTTGTTTCTGCTAAAATAAAAAGGCAGTAAACAATTAGTATAACTGAGTTAACGACTTGAGTATTTTACGAGGAAGCTAGGAGAAGCAATCATAACGCATGCAATCAGGTGGCCATTTCTCTCATATATAAAGGGAGTTCTCAAGAGATACCAGTTAAGCTGGTTTCTCTTGAGATGTGTGCTAGAGGAATGCATACACTTGTGCTTCCCAACAGCTGAGTTCCATATTTCTGTAAATAAATCAGAAGATAATTTAGCTATGGTAAGGGTAAACATGAATCAGGAGTTTCATGATTAGCGGAACAAAGAGTGACAACCAAATCAAGTATGAACACTTAGCACTTCAAGTGCTAGGTAAGTATCCTTGTCCTTAGGCTGGAAGGTAAGTCTCAAGTTCTGCACAATTCCCCTATACGAACCTTATTTATTCATGTTATGAGAATCTCAAATTCACACACAAAAAGATAAACCAAAAGATTTCTAATTTTCAATAGTTCACTGTCTACATTAGTGGAAGACTCTCATCAGTAAATCTTTGAACCTTCAGAGCTATACTTACAGGTAGCTGTCCCCGTGCTCCCTCGTGCAGTTTATAAAGAGAGGGTTCTCAGGCAGGAAGCAGCCACTAAAGAAATATGCAGAATGCATTTTAAAGATTTTCCTGTAATGGAAGGAAAACTGAAAATACAACTTTTATCCTTTCTGAATCCTCTATTAGAAGTCATCAGTTTTCTGAAGATGCCCTGCTTATTCAAAATCAGAGCATCATTATAATCCTTAGAAAACCCTTTGATAGTTATTTTTAATGAACTTGACAAAGTTACATACAAAACTTACATATCTTTATATAACTCTTAAAGGGAACTTACTGCAGCATGTCCTGCTAATTCTATTAATCTAAAGCACTTTTAATGAAAGTGCTGTTCTGGAACAAAGAACACAACAGATTATGCCATAATGAATTTCAAACATAATTTCCCAGAATAGCTGCAGTGATATTTTCCATATAAATGGGTGGATAAATTGCCACTGTTGGTCTTATAAAGTGATTTACAGTAAGGGTACACTTGTACCAGAGCAGTACAGGGCCAGAACCTCTATAAAAATATGATATTCTGAATACAAGCCTGACTTTCCAGCACTAGAATATATACTCTCACTCTTTCAGAGTCTGAAGGCAGTATCTGCCCTCCCATAGAAAGGGCCACCTTTGCAGACAGAATATGCAGTCACAGCTCAGACTGCCAGGCCAGGCAGAACCTCAGAGCATGGCTATGCAACATTTAAGCAGGCCCTTGAGTACGTCTTAAAGAATGCCCCAAATTTTCCCCATCGAGTATAAGCTGGGCACACCAGAGCCTTGCCCAGGGAAAGGAGTGTGAGCACGTAGTAAATGCGAACTCAAGGCTGATATAATCCTGTGCATTCAAGTAAAAAGACAGACAGAGAAATCCCTTTGTCCAAGTGAGGATTTAAAGCTCAGCACATCTGGGAAAGGACCTGCCTTCAGAAGAACAAGCAAACAGGTGTCAGAACTTGATTACTGCGTTTCATCTTGCTGTACCTGGTTCCATTCTCTAGCATATGGCTCGTCAACTCAAAAATATTGTTTGTCCAGAATGCCATGTCATCCACTCCTCCGAGGAAATACTCATGGAACTTCTCCACCAGAAATGGAGATTTACTAGCATATGTTGGAAAAAGCTGAGACAAGCAACATACTTAGTAAGATGGTTTACATTGTCTTCATGCTGTATGCTCATTTTTGTAAAGAAAACAGAAAACCAACCTTGGCAACAGCAAGCCTTTCTCCATGCCTGAAAAAAAAAATAACAAAAAACAAATTTGCTTCATTTAATAATAATTATTTAAACTGTTCTTCTCAAGGCTTCTGTATGGTAAATCAAACACAAGTGACTGCATTTCCTTGTTGGCTGTTAATATATTTTTAAAAGCTGTAATATGAGAAGTAATGATCCTAACTTTATTGCTTCCCTTAATTTGGAGGGATTCACAGTGTTTGTAAATGTTGAATGACTACTGGTGATTAACTGAAATGAAGGACACAGCTAGGCTGTTTAGGATATACAAAAGCAGACATTGGCAGATATCAAAAGTCTCTTCTGAATTATTCTTGGATTTGAAAGGATCTACATAAAGTGTAGGTAAGCAAGCCATCTACTTGGGTGTGTGCACTACTCCTCCAGTACATGAAAATTATATTGCTAACTTGCCACAATTCAATGATACTTGAAGACACAGCTGTTCTCACATAAACAAGCATAAATACCTTAAATGCATAAATGTATTAAATAGCTAAGATGCTGAATCTGTGGTGTAATAATGAATTGAACAGTTATTAAGTAGCCTACATTTGTAATTGTAGCCATTGCAAAAATTCAGGTGTTTTATGATTTTGTGGTCTAGAAGGGAGCCTACATTGCTGGCCTCAACACAAACTTCTGAGCTAGCATTTCAAGTAGGATTATCATAATTTTCCTACCTATGTTTCACTTATGAAAACCCAGACAAAGCTATTCAACTTACAGTTCAAGAAATAGCAGGTAAGTGCAGTCAGTAATTGTGCTTTCAGTTATGATCTCTCTTCCATAGAACTCCTTATATATAGCTGCTAGGTCTTTGACAGGCACATACCTAAAAACAAGACAAAAGTATTGTAACAAAAGTTCTTCCACCTTGCCTGATAAAAGATCACAGTTTCTGTAATAACAATAGCCTGCTTTGAAATATTCTAAATTTCAAAAGACTATAGAAAGTCACGAAGATTTACAAAGGCCAGAAAGTCCAGGATGGCAGGCGCAGTTACCTTCTGCGTGACACTCTCCTCCTGTTTAGGTTCAAACTCAGAAACCTCTAGAACCATTCCCCTGTGGCTACTGCTGGCAGAGCTTCCACACTCCCTGCGCTAGTTCTGCAGCTTGATGATCACATAATCTTGGGAGGATGTCCTCCAACTCTCCACTGTGCCAAACAGGCATTTCCCACAGCTGTGTCAGAGTTTTATTAATGAACTGTGCCTTCTACACCTAGATGAACTACATCCCACTTAAACAAAACAACGCAAATGACCAACTTTATCAGCAGAAACAAGGGCATATGAGGTTTTTATTTCAGTTAAAAACTATGAGAAAAAAAAATTATCTAAAACTGCTGCTGCTTTTTATGCCTTTAAAACCTGTCTGAATTCCACAGCATCTATAACTCTAAACATCCTCAACTTCCAAAACTTTAAATGGAACCTACGTGAGATTTAACTGAATTATTTCACTTAATTGCTAGGACATTTCAGCAAACTTTTTCAGTGATTATTTTATACATAATTACTTATAATTCCCTCCAGAGATAAATCATTTAATCTTTCTTGCTGTGTTCCTATATGGAAAACTCTTTTTTTCTTTTGTCCTTCCAGTTTCTCACGTCAGGGAACATAAATACACATACAAGGAATACCAAACCCAGGAAAATTCCAGTAGCTGCAAGGGTTTCTTTTGAAAGAAAGATAAAGAAGGGCAGCATTTTGTTAAAACACACTGAGTTTACAGGAAAGCAGAAATACTTATTAAAGAAGGTAACCTCATAATCTTACCAATTTGATGCCAGATAACTGAAGTCCAGCTCAAACTGACTCAGTACATCTCCTCCTGCAGATGGAAGAATTAAAAAAACCCCACAAAGCCCAACAAACCAAACCCATTAGGTTATCTCATGGATAACAACACAGCATAGCCAGAGCTAGCTTCATCTATCTATGTTTACATGGTAGATACTCTAGATGTATATTTAGAACACATAAATGGTTCACCTGAAAGTATGCTGCGTATTTTATACTGCTAGAGAATAAGAATAATGTAAAATTTAAAATCACAGTAGTCACCCCATTCAAACTTTAGCATCCTTCAGCCTGTGTTTTGGCTTTAATACAAGTGTCCATATGCCCTATCACATCTCCTGAAACATGGAGCACGAGGACAGACATCGGAGATTTTTTCAGTCTATGGGGAAAAAATCAGAATACAGTGTCCATGTAACTCATTCTAGGCTCCTGCACTGCACAGGGTAAGAGCCAGAGTCACCCACTTGGGGTTTTGAAGGTGACTAGTTATTCCAATAACAGGGTCTGTGATCAGCAAACAGGAACATTACCAAAATCACCAACACTGTGAGCTTCTGAGTATGAACCACGAAAATCAATCTGGAGAAAGAGAAAAACAAGAGAACTGTCTGTTTATTTTACTCATCCTTCCATACAAACATATGAGTAGAAACAAATTATCCAAGCAGCTTTGAAGTTTACAAATTCCAAACCCGACTAACTTTGTACTTACGGAGTTTGTGACATTATGTCTCTCTTCTCGGAACAGGGCTCCAACTTTTCTTTTCCCTCCCCTCCACAGTCCAAAGCCAAGCTATCAATTCCAATAAATCCAGTTATTGCAATAAAAAAAAAAAACAGGCTTACTTCTCCCATGGCCTTTAGAAATCCTTGGTCGATGCCCAGGCTGTGCCAGCTAACATCTGCCACCATATGTGAGGCAATTCCAAACAGGAAAGCCACCAGCTTCTCTGTAGCCTACACAACAACAATCCACTTGTAGTCATGCCAGTAATTTTACTGCTGTCTTTAAAAAGATGTGAGCATTTTACATTAGTGCACTACACAAGAATGCAGGTCAGAAACTCTTGCAGGCCAAGACCTTGGCATGATAAAGTGTTTCCACTCATTTCTTGATACTGGAGTTGCTTTTCGTGACTTGAGGAGCTTTAAGCACTTTATACTTTGGGCCCCTCACCACAAGAAGGACACTGAGGGGCTGGAGCAGGTCCAGAGAAGGGCAACGGAGCTGGGGAAGGGTCTGGAGCACAGGGCTGACGAGGAGCGGCTGAGGGAGCTGGGGGGGTTCAGTCTGGAGAAGAGGAGGCTGAGAGGAGACCTCATCACTCTCTACAGCTGCCTGAAAGGAGGGTGCAGTGAGGGGGTTGCTGGGCTCTGCTCTAAAGGAACAAGAGATGGGACAAGAGGAAACAGCCTCAAGTTGCACCAGGGGAGGTTTAGGCTGGATATTAGAAAAAATTTCTTCACTGAAAGCGTGATCAGGCATTGGAACAGGCTGCCCAGGGAAGTGGTGGAGTCACCATCCCTGGAGGGGTTCAAGAAACGTGTGGATGTGGTGCTTCGGGACATGGGTTAGTGGGTTGGGTGGTGTTGGGTTGACGGTTGGACTTGATGATCCTTGAGGTCTTTTCCAACCTTAATGATTCTATGATACAGTCCAAGGCCACAGCATCACATGGTCGACACAAGGACAAGTCATATATTTCAAGTTTGATGTGTAGTAAAGTGTTGTTCTGGACTGGGGACAAACACTTCCACTTCTAAGGAGTGAACCCCCTCTGACACCATGGGTGTTGTGCAGACACACAGAGGAGAGAAAGACATTCTGTGCAAGTGTTGTTTACTTTAAAAGCACCTGATTAAAGCCCAGGTATGAAATTACTCATCTTATTCCTATAATCAGAAAAGTTATTTGGAATAAATTTATCAGCAACATAAATTTCATTTCTCCAGAAGAGACTTTTCTGCATTGAATTGCTGTAAGTTCCAGAGGTCTTTTTAAAAAATCTGCTATTCAGTCATAGTTTTTGACATATTTATACTTCCTGAGGGTTAACAGTTCACAAGATCAGTATAGCCAACAGCCAGTCAGAAGGCAGGTAGACTTGTTTAGCTTCTAAAAAGTGCGTGCTCTCAAATGCTGCTCCTGTATGACTCTCCTGACCAGAGAGAGAACGGTAAATTTTCCAGTAAAGAAAACAATATGACCTTTAAAATCATTGTCGCTTTTGACAATTTGTTTTTCTTCTCCTCTTATCTAGCTCACCATAAATAACAGTAAATCAGGACTAGGTCCAATATTTCACAAGTGAGAATGCTAAAAGGTGCCTGGTTTTCAAGTGGCAAAAAACCAGATCTGATAATAACACAAGACCACCCATCACATTTGAAAGTTTGGACCTATGAAATACATCATAAGCATCAGATCACATTGGAGACAACTGATGGATTTTATATGGAGACTGCAACATTTTTGTCTCGTGAAGATGGAACCAGAATGTCAAATTTTCCGTATATCAGTGGAGACTTTAATTTAAAAATGTGTATTTTTTCAATATGTCCCAAAGGATGACATTGCAACAAGTGAAGGTACAGAGAACAGTAGAAAAAGTTAATGAGATTTTCTTACCTCTTCCCAAGGCTGAGGATAATTCCTTCTGATGTAGTGAATACTTGCATTGAGAAATGGTGACCAGTGAGTGTCTTCAGACACATCATGGAATATTCCTATTGCAATAAAATTATATCAGTATTTGATTTATTCTTTGGTAAAAAAAAAAAAAACAATAAAAAGAAAAGGTTTTCTCTGTGAAAAAAAAAAAACCAGACTTTTGTTCAATTTTTTATCATACAGATTTTTCAATCCACTTATATGAGAAGGGCCAAATAATATGTATTTTTATAGGATTTACAGTGTCAAGAGAGATACCAGATTTACCTTCTACAACTTTCATTTGAAGCAGCTGCACATTTTGTGCCTGCTTCCTTTCTCTGTGCCTGTGAGTAGGTACAGTACAGTGAAAAACTGCCTCCCAACTGGAAAGCATAAAGAGAGCTGACAAAGAAGCTGTTGACTAAATGAATGCATCAAATCGTATTGCAGAAAGGCTGATGGGCATGGCAGTCAACTCAAAATATCATGGTTTGGGACAGGTATCAGTTTCCACAGGGTGGAGAAGGGCTAGCTCATCATCATCACTTTCAACACAATGGCAAACTTGCCAAGATACAGTCCGTGTAGGAGCGGAAGGGCTGAGAAAAGAAGGAAACATTAGTTTTACGTGGATTTATGGAGAAGAGATTATGTAGGATCTAACAGTGACCTCACCTAAAAATTTCTGTGTACTTATATAAAGCTGAGGGCAAAGTGATACTGACATGATGAGACTAAGCAGCACAATACTAAATTCTCTATGGGGAAGAAGGTAGTTGTTTGGACAATCAATACACTTGAAGGAAGAGTATGCGTGAGTGACAGGTGACAAAAGCGAGTATTAAACGGAACAACAGAGAAGACCCCCTGTTAGGCTACCTGGATGGGGTAACCTGCCTATCAGGAATAAAGCAAGCAGCCTGTAGTTGGCATAAACAAGTCAGCATCAACAACCTACAGCTGAGAAACAACAAGAAGTCCAGCTGCCACTGTGTGATTTAAGACCCTAAGTAGAGCAGGCAATGAGAAAAGATGGGGAAAAGTGTCCTTGCAAAGACAAACAAGGACTTTCCAGTTTGAGGCAGGAAAAACAAATATTGAGAGAAGTGGAGGCACTGGCACTCAGATGAAAAATACATAAAAGATGAGGCAAACCAAATGAAGATCCTAAGAACACTTTGAATTGGATCTGAATTTGCATGACCCATTAATGTAAACCACCTCCCATACTTCAGATTTTTTGTAAGATCCCAACAATCAATTGGCCTGATATCCTCAAACTATGTACCAGTGCCTTGTCTCCAGTATCTGCCTAAATGTCCTAATAGACTGTTGTTGGAGGACAGGCTGTCTTTGTCCCATTCGCTAATTGCTCACTATCCAGACACACCACTTCAGTAGCAAAAATCCTGGAGCAAGCCCTCACTGGCTGTTTTATAGCTTCAGTGTTGCTGGAGAAGCTGATTACAATCAAGAGCTGACCTACGACACTTGAAAAATCAGGGGACCAGCTGCAAGTCCAGACATATTCTTTACAGCCACTGCAACTGGGTGCTAATTTTGTAGTGCAGTCTTTAGATCTGCAAGCACCAAAATGAAGACTGACATTGATTTCACACAGGAAAACACAAAAGATAGCCATCTGGAAAAGAAAGGCTTTAGACTGGGATGTTACACACACACCCTCCTCCCCCAACCAGAGCAGTCCTACACTATTTTGTTTTTATGAGCTTTTAGTATTTCCTTATACAGTTCTACACGAAGGCTCCAAATACTAACAAAAATGGTGGAGGTTTTCGCAGGAAGGTATTTTGGCTACACTTCATTTCTTACAATATAACTATTTTCAACCCTACTAAATTCAGTAGGATTTTCACATAAAAATGCAGTTGTTACAATATTGTAACATATATTATAAAGCTTTTCTTACCACTTTTGCAGACTGAAGAATAAAAGGCATCAGGATAAATGCTCCCAGCCTGAAATGCATCTTGGTGTTTTAGTAATAACTGGGAAAAGGATGGCGAAAAAAGGAATCAGAATGCTATTGCACAGCACAAAAACACAGTTCACTGCCAACATGGAATATAAAATTTAAATATCCAGCAAGATACAACTACTATATTGGTAAAATATATTATTTCAGTGTCATCACCATCCCCCATCATCCTGCCCGACTCCCCCCCTTGCCAAAATATTTGCAAGAGAAACTAGACTCATCAGTATATGCTGTAATTTGAAAGGCCATTTGGGAAAGTATTTATATGACTTCACTTAGGTGCTGGGGAAGTCACCTTCTGAAGGTGCCCTGCTCCTCTTGGACTGGACACAAAGCCTGCTCTGCTATCTTATACCCTCTGAATCACAGCACAGCTGTCTACAGCCAATAATGGGAATACTTCCCTTGAGCAATCTCCTCCTCTGATAAAAGATCAAATTATATAAAATGGTGTTCTTTATATTGTGATAAAGGATTCTAAAAATGTTTTAAACACAAAACACATATGTGTTTTGTTCATGTGTTTATGAAAACTGTCCATCTACATGCTTACAGTGCTCTGCTGGATACAGCCCATGAAAGAAAAAGCTATTTACACCAATGAGAAATCGGTTAAATTATATATGTGGTGGACTAAATTCAAAACCTTGCTGTCATTTTGCTGTCCTTATGTTTATTAAATCTCCTTTCCAAAAGTCCTCTACTGATTCTTCTAATACTAAAAACTACCCATGGAGGATATGATTTAAGATGACAGGAAAAAATGTGAGAAACCACACACAGTGTATACATATTATGATAATTACTGCATATTTGCAATAGCATTCAGGAGGGGTCAAACAATTTCCAACAAAAAAGGGAAGAATAAAGAAGAAAATAACTAATAAAGAAAAGAAAGGCAAAAAGACAGAAGGCGTATACAATTAAGCAATAACACACTTCCTACCTGTCTATAATTAACAGTTCCTTCACGCTTAATGAAAAATTCCAGAGCTCTATGTGCTGAAAAACAACATATTGAAGTATTGATTTATAGGTACTGTGGCCAGGCCCATGTTTTGTTAGAAGAATTATCAAAGCCAGAATACACTGCACTGTTGTATCTAAGCCAAATGGCACAGGTGCACGAAACATGACTTCTCAAAAAATTCTGTAAGTCTAAGAGGGTGTGTTTTTTCACCCAGGGAGCTGATAAGGAAAAGCTGTTTCTGTGGCACACCTGGGCACTGAGGTCTCATGAGTCCTCTCTAATCCCCAGCTCCCAAGCTGACCAACAAAGCTGAAATCGCAAGGAAAAAGAACTGCCCGTGTCCAGGACTGAGAACATAAAGTTCTAGCTGTAAAGGACCCACCTGAACTGTATTTAAGTTTCACTGTTCCCCTTAACATTGAAAGAGGTACCTCCGGAATCAACGTGGATGTTTAACAGTTTGATTAATTTTTAACATGTATGAAAACCAACAAAAATCTGAAGTCAGCAAGGTAAATAATACTATGTATTCACTGAATAGGCAGATGAATACTGCCGAAGTATTTACTGACCAAGCATAACAAGAGGATGAAACAAACTGCCATTACTTTTCTTTAACGAAGTCTCCTTCTAATTAATGTTAGATCCCAAGGATAATCTATTAACACTTCTAAACATACCCAACATTGCCTCAGAAATTATTCGGTTGGACCTGCCTGCATAGGTTATAGTCTTGCCTTCCCAAACAAAGCTTTACTCCTCACCTTGGAAGCTATTTACAAACTTAGACTGATCAAGATAACCCAGAATATGCTGAATTTAATTTGATTTTACCAAATAAATCACACCACAAAATAAACCCCACTCTCATTTTGGAATAAGATCTAGACAAAACTGTGCGTTTGAATGATCTTTCACTCTCTGTCTTACCCACTGATCTAAACCATCCTTATACAGATATATTCAGAAACCTTAAGGATCAATCTCGCACCAAAACAGGAATAAAAAAGTTTATAATTTCAAGGCTCATCCATTTCAACACACACCTATTTATTTCCAGAGTGGGAGACTCTCAGTTTGGCATTTTACTTTTCCTGTCTCCTGTCCCCCTGACTTCCGTCATTACCTCTGTGTGCCCAGGTTCTACAAGGTCACCTTTACAATGGATTTCATGATGGATCCCCAGAGTTCTGCAGACCCCCGTGGGTCTGACGGGAGCCCCTGGGGGGCAGAGCCTCCCTGCTCAGACCTGCCTCCAGCAGCGAGGCTGTGGCAAGTAGGACATGGCATAGCTCTGCCAGCACACCAGACATGATCAACATTTTGAACAGGCAGAGCTTTTCACCCTTTTAAAAGTACTTTTAGAAGTCTGTCCAAGGTAAACTTCTGTGCTGGCTTTGAGTTGGAGGAATTCCTTTCTACAGTTTGGGTTTGGTTTGTTTTTTTCCTGGGATGCTCAGTGTTTGGATTTGGCAATAACTTTCAGTATCTTATCATCATGGACTTTAAGAAAAGCACTGATTTTAGCAACATCAAAGCTGAACCCAGCTTAATGTAATTTTCAGACAAATGGACAAAATCTGTTGTAAACTATGACCCAATAATTCAGTGTACACACTACTCCTCAAACAACCAAAATCTTTAAATTATATAAATGCACGTTTTCTGCAATACGCTTCCTTGAATAGAAAAAAATGACTACTATGGGACAGATTCCATAAACTCTTGTTGCTCCTTGTAGATTTCTTGCAAATACACTCTATTCTCCTAAATCTGTTATTTCAAGTTTTCAGAAGCTCATACTCAGTAATTAGAGCCCCGAGCTTGCATAACCTCAGGCAGCGTGACTTCTCCTACTGACTACTATGGGCCTGACAGATCGTTAGGAAAAGCGAAGGGTTGCAGGATGCTGACCAAGGGTACAATACTCAGTAAGGCAACCCACTCTCAGTTTCAAATGAATGCCACGAATAATTCCAGCCTTTAACTTGTTCAAAGTTGCATGCATTCAGTACTTAAAGTCTGAGAAGATTACCCTGAGTAGAGACAACATAATACGTTTTACTGTCTGGATTTAGAATCAGAAACAGAAAAACAAACAATTAAAACTGCCGATTTATTACGAGTAAACATTTCAGAATAACCTCACACTACTCATGAGTGTTCTTGCAAGAGCAACAGCAGAAACCAGATTTTAAAAATAACACATGCAAACAAGAAATTCAAAACAGAAATATTTCCCCACTTTGATGCTCACTCAGTTCTCTCCTTTATTCTCTAAAAATCTATACTGTTCAGGCTACAGATAGCAACCTACCAGAAAGAGACACAGAACAAAATTTTCATTATGTTAGGCATAGATACAAACACATTACAGCATTTTATCTATTTTATGCAGGTATGGCAAAATTAATACACGGTGATTTGAAAACAGAGCTACTGCAAATGATCTGTGTTATTCTCTAGTTTAAATATAAGTCCCATAAAATGCATAAAGTATTCCTCTTCTTTCTCCAAACCAAACCTTGTCTGCCTAAGACTCACAGACATAAACATTGCAGTTACATAATGCCTGTATTTTAGAAGACAGAAAAATACGCAACCAAATAAATTCAAGCATTTTCCTTATAAAACCGTTGAAGTATCAAACTCCAAAATCAAACTACTCATCTATCTTATGCATTATTCACTTTTTTTTTTTAAATAAAGAAGAATGCTCATTACTTTAACATTATTTCCTCACTTTGCTTTACAGCTGAACCTGAATTTACTTCTCTTCCCAAGCAACTCAAAAAGACATGAAAATTCAGTCTGAACGTCTTACCTATTTCAACATGTGTTGAAATCCCACACGGGATACATTTTTGACAGAGATGGTATAGTACAACCAGCAGAACAGACCAAATCTTCAAACCAGCCATGATGCCGGCTCCAACTGTGATTTTCGGAAGCCAGGAGCAGTAGCACTGCGACCTTTGAAATGTAGGTTACGGAGCATGCCTTTTCTTTCAGACATATTGCTGACACAGCAAGTAAACAACCACCGTATTTGAAGGGCTGTTTTACACCAATGCTTTTATTTACCTCAAATAGTATATAAAAAAAGAAATAACCTACAGGTGTTGTCCCCTCTTGAGTTCTGCAGCATCTCTGGGGTGCGGGCACTGGTTAACAGGTCTGTTAACATACAAAAACCCGGCAAAGAGCATCCTCCCGCAGTTCATCCACCTCAGGGAGCACTTGCCTTACAACTGCTGCGTCAGAGTTCACAGAAATTTAAACCCAACTGCTAAAGCAGTATGAGTAGAAACACACCAGCTCCTGACTTGTAGGCAATACAAGCAATTTCCAGCTTTGGTGGGCTGACAGGACACTGCACACAGGCATTTGGGTACAATGACCCAGACGGAAAGCCCATCTGATAAAACACAAGTCTCCCCCTCTCCCTCCGGAGGAGGGATAGCGATGGGGCTGGGGAAACAGAAGCGAAGGCAGGGCAACCCCTCCGCCTGACCT
>NW_010102465.1:0-4444 GCF_000699245.1 Pterocles gutturalis
ATGCAAGCAGTTTCTCTTTCAAAAGTCATCCTGTAGATGAAACTTCACAGAAGGTGTAGTTTTTGTTTCATTTGAGCATCAGTAATTTATTCAGTCGTTTCTCATCACAGAAGGTGTAAGGTCAGTGCCTCATCATTGCTTAAGGGTAAATCTTAAAAAAAACCAAAACACTTGTTTTCAATTTATATTGGTAGCCAGATTCTGTGGTCTCTATGTCATGTTTATTTTGACCCTACTCACTAGTCCATAGCTTCCAACCACTAACAGTAAACACACTCTCAGTTAGAGCCTCCACACAATAGCTTCACCCTAGCATTGCATTCCAGTGGATTGCTGTGTGTGTGCATGTATAGGCAGAGGGGAGGGCAGGCAGTGAAAATTGGACAGTTTTAGCACACCATTAGGTCATCCAAGCCTGAAGGCACAGTGTTTAACGCTTGGAATGGGATAGTCAAGCAAAATGTTATCACTTTTATCTGGAATCTGGGAATAAAGCCAACTCAGATAAAAACAGGAAAAAAAACACAACAAACAAAACAAAAAAAAAAACCCAACCAACTAATATGACAGCTGTGACAAATGTCAAGCAGGCCAAGAACTCTGATACTGTACTGCAAATGGAGCACGCTTATACTATACACTGGTGGTGCATACAGAGCCGGGTGGAGGCGACATATAAATGAGTGGCAGGTAGACACTTCAGGGATCACATCCGCAAGAGCATCACATTTTCTCAAGGATGCCTGCAAGTACATTACTTAATTTCCAGTTTTGTTTTACGATTTTTTTTAAACGTGGACATTTGAAAGGAATGCCCTGTCTCCTCAATGTGGACAACAAAAAAGCGAAGGATATGCTTTAAAACCTAGAGATCTTCCAGATTTCTTGATCAACATCTCTCCTGCTACTTTTGTGCAGGACAGAGTTACATGGTTTATACAATTTTGCAGAAAAGGCATTGTACTTGGAAGAAGTTCTCTGACACAGAGGCTCCTGTATCCACTGAAACAACTCCAGAGCTATTGCAAGATAAAGAAATAGTCTTGCTGTATCATTTTGTGATGTTCTTGCTGTATCATTTTGCGATGTCATGAGATAACGACATTGCCAACAAGGCAGTCAACGCGAGCCCAGGTGGAAGAGACAGCTTTGTGACACTCAGTGCAAGGAAGTAAAGCAGGTCTTAGACTGGGGAAGAGAGCCTGTGATTGAGATACTCTGGTGATGTATGGAACGAACAAATTTGAGAGAAGAAATGAAACAGGTAAGTCAGCTCCCAAATTCAGCCTATGGTAACTCTAGTATTTTGCTTAACGCAGCAGTCTGAGGGCTCGTAATAACAGAAAGTCTCCTCAGCAAACTGTTCACATTTTATTTTCTAAGTGTGAAATCCCCAAAGGAACTCAAACAGGCTTTACATTATTACTTGGGTGAGGAACATGATATGGATGTCCTTGCCTTACCTGTAATAGCTTTTAGATATGCTTGCACTCCATTGCACTTAATATATCAGCTTATTCTTTGATTTATAATCTTGTTTTCTACAGAAAGTATGCCAGAAACATAAAACTGAAAGAATGGCATGAACTTGTGTCTTGAATTTCCCCAGATTTCTTTTTTGTTGAGGGATTCATGATGCTATTTTTTTACATTCTAATCCAGAAAACACCTTCTTGGGCTAAAGCCTGTCCGATAAGGTAACTTGGAGGTTCCTTTAACTGAAAGGGAGTATGTAGGCATGAACATGCCTACTGGAAGGAAAGCAATTCATTCAGCCTAGTCACCTGCCAATTTTAGATTAATTACAAGTTTGTTCCACTGCCTTGCGTAGGAGCTTCCATGTCTCCCCAAAGGGAATTATTCTATCTTTTCATAGTTTTCATTGTTGCATAGACTTTTCTGACACCCAGCCTAATTTCTTTGATTTTGAATTTTGCACTGTATTCCCCAAAAGGACTCACAGCTGTATTTCTGTTTGAAACTCCCTTTGTAATTTCTTACCATATTTCTGTTCTTTCAGTATTTCTTTATAGCTCGTTCTGAATCCTCCATAACACTGGCAGTATCAGCTCTGCCTGATCTGTCATCCTAAAGCTCATAGCTCTAGAGCATCCCAATACCTTCCACCTTCCATCTGAATATATGATCCCATTTATAATTATCTTGTTTAATGGGCCCTCTGCCAGTTTTCAGCTCATACGGCAATTTCTTAAGGAAAGCAGTTTCAATTAACTTTTCATAGTTTTGTTATTGCTGTTCTTATTTATTTTGAAATGCAATTTTAACCAGAAAAATGGGGTCTGGTTCTGCTTTGACAGTACTGAAGTTTCATGCCTTTCATGGATATATTATAATTATAGACAGGAATAGCAAAATACACGGGCAGGTATTAGTTAGGAAGCCCTGCTTTGGCCAGGAGTGGGTCTGTTCTGGAGCTGGTTGGAACTGACTCTGTCCAACATGGGGGCAGCCACTGGTCTCTTCTCACAGAGTCCACCCCTACAGCCTCCCATCTACCAAAACCTTGGCACAGAAACCCCACACAAGGTCTCATCACAGTGTCGATAATATTTTGGCTGTCAACAAAACACCAAGGGAACCAGGAGGATACAGTAAGGTGATCCTAGTACTTCAGACCTTCAAAAGCTAATCTTCCTAACTCGGGCTGTAAAATAATTCAGAATTCATTTTCTTCAAAGGGTTATAAAATATTGTGATCTGTTGGGATCCTTTTTTCTGTACACATATTTTCCCTGGAAAACCATAACAAATGTGATAACTGTGTTTGTTTTCGTTTGTTTATTTGCAGCCTGCAGTGTTGCTCACCACTAAATGGCTGTGGCTGTGCAGCAGAGAGAAGGCTGCCGTGTGCCCAGCTCTGCTGAGGAAGGATGAAGAACCCTTCCACGAGAAAAAAAAATTGAAACTTGAAATGTCTGAGGGCTGACAGAAGATTCAGGGGAGGACAGGGACAACAGAAGTTACTGAGACCCACCAAGATGAAAGGCTTATTTCATGTTCTTGTACTGAGTTTATCTGGCAAATTTACGAGGGGTGGCGTCTGTGAGAAGAGGGCAGGGGCTGTGCCATGCTGTACACAGTTGGGTCCAGCTGGCTGCACTACAGACACACTACAGGACCCAGCTAAACTCATTGTGGAGCCTGTGGCACCTCTGTGAAAACACACTTAAGAAAGAGCATCAAATGCCAGAGGGAGAGAAGGCCTCGACACTGTGCAAGTACTGGGGATGGGGAGTAAGTAAGCAAGCAGCTGGGTAGGTGTTTGGCTGCAAGACGAATCCAGCCCACCCCATCTGTAAAACTTAAGAGGAGGTAGCATAGATTAACACCTTCTTATTTTTTTTTTTCTGGGTGCTTGCTCATTGAAAAACATTGGAAACATAATAAATTGCAATAGTGCAATAATGCAGTAGTTCCCAAACCCTGTTCGATGTCTTTCTACATATAATTGCATAGTACTCTGCTTTTTTGAGTTTTCATCTACAATTTAAACAACTCGATACAATCCATGTGACCCAAAGTAGATAACACGGAGGTCTACATTTGAACCAGTGAGCACAGACTGTACCTCAAAGAAGAGGTACAGGTGCTCATTATCATAAAAGATTGCTTTTACTCTTCCTAAAATATACGTCAAAAATTATTCCCATGAACTACACATTAAATGAGTTTGATAGTCACTACTGAAACCAACTATTGCATAGTCAACAGATTGACTATAAAGGGTGACAATTCATTGTCAGTGTTTAAAGTTAGGTTGGATGAATGTCATGTCTGAAGTCTCCACAAAAATTTTTGCTCACCATCTTAAGGATTTACGCAGATCAAACACCCTGCAGCTGATTTATTCTAAGAAGGAGGGCAACTCTCAGTAGCCATGGTTTGTTGATCTCTTGTTGCTCTGTAATTTTCCAAAATGAGACACAAAATGAGAAAAAAAGATCTTGTCTAGTAGTACTTTGTGATCTAATTTAAAGTGTTCAGGGAAGGAATATGATAAACATAGAGAAGCCAATGGCCAAGTGGAATTCCCAAGATAAGACTGAAATACAGAAATTTGAGTCCTTGATATTAAGCTCTGAAAGATGCCAACTACGCTTCCAACAGAAAACACCAAGGGATAAGAAGTTACTCAAGATTTTATATTAAAGTTTCAAGAGATGTCATTTCAACAGCACTGGAACATTTTTCACAGACAGGTTGGTGAGAAAAACATTGGCTTCTTTTTCTCCACTCTGGACTGCCTATGAACATATTACATTGGCCTTTAGGAAAAGTAAAGCTATATGCTCAGGACTTTTTGCTCAGGATTTCAATCAGACCTGCACCAAAAAACTTCAATAATCTACCGAAACCATTATATTCCAGCTATAGTAAACTGGTGGAAAAGAATGGGAGACAGCCAGCATGGCTTCACCAGGGG
>NW_010102466.1:0-7277 GCF_000699245.1 Pterocles gutturalis
CAGCCTCCCCAGTCTGCCGTCCTTGGCAGTGGCACAAACATTGCTTCTTATCAGCTTTTTTCTGAGCACAAATCCAAAACACAGCCTCTTGCTAGCTATTATGAAGAAAGTTAACTCTGTCTCTGCTTAACCCAGGACACTGTACTAGGACATAGATGAGAAAGAAGTTTGGAATCAGTATCCAAAACCAAGTAATGAGCATTGTGTCTGGTGTCAGTCAAATACCAGAAAATAAGTATCTGTATTTATCCTGTTAGGAATATTCTGTAGGCTTGTAATATACAGGTTATAGAATGTAAGACCATATTTTGAATTGAAACATCCTGCTGAGTTACCAAGAACAGGGAAATTCAACCTTCACTGAGACCAGATGTCTGGCAGCTGCTAATATACAGGAATGATCCTTACTCTAGAAAGAATATATTTCTGTGTTTGTACAAGTGAAGCCATATTTTTGCCTCTAGCTATGTCAGTTATAAATACCAGTAAGTGTAAAGACTACTTAGGATGTTATGAACAATCTTTTCATTGCGTTCTACGTCATCCTGGCTCAAGGCAAAGTGAGGCAACTGACTGGTAACAACAAAGCCTGTGACGTGGCAAATCAACCAACTGGAACATCTTACCGTGCATTTTAGATCCCCACCACACTGCCTACTATATCAAAAGAGAGACACAATGGACCCTTGTTTGAGCTGTATAGACCAGAAAGTGTACCAGAAGAGGGTGAATTTCCCCCACATTCTGATATGTGCTTTAGGTTGCATGTTTGAATTCTGAAGCGTACAGGAAGTGTGCCACAGTGGGGAAAAAAAAAAAAAAAAAAAAAAAAAAGATAAATGATAGTCCACATCAATCTGAGAGAATTAAAAATGCTATGCTTGCAAAACACATTATTTTCTGTGGCATCTGTTCAGGACAAAGCTTCTCCTGGACCTACCAGAAGGTTAGGAAAAATACTACGCCAGGGACATTGTCATTGAAAAGAACATGTAGTCATATTGGAATAAAGTCAGGCATCTCTCTTCTACTAGTTCTAAGACAACACTTGAAAAATTCCACTCCGATTTTTTCTGGCTAGTGAAAATGGAGTATTTTCATTCAGAGCTTTCCTGGGTACTGCCATGTCTTTTTGTGTATTATGATGTAGAATGTCAATCTTACTATTTTAAACCACAAGAAAAAATTATGGTAGAAAAAAATCACTACTACTGTGATAGTAGTACTTAATAGTTAAGGGCGGGTTTTTTTTGTTGTTTTTTGGGGTTTTTTTTGTTTGTTTGTTTGTTTTTGTTCTATGATTTCTGAATGAATACACTTTCGCCTGTTTTGACCTCTGCTAGATGCATGTTACTTGGGCTTGGAAAAAATTCTAAGATGTTTCCTAATTGTGACCTGGATAAAGGGGAGAGGAAGAAAAAATAGTCCAGAGAGAATGGCAAATTATTAAATAAGACAGTATGCCTATAGGTAAATTTAAAGAGCAAGTCTAGTTTAATTAGTTTTATTGTCTTATTAAAACAATAAATGCCTCTCTTAAGTGAATACTACACAGACATGAATCATTATTTGTTAACCTAGATGTTATTAATATTCTATGGATAGTACCAGTTTATGCCACTCATTCCCCCAGGAGTAGATTTCATTATGTTTATTCATAGCAGCTAGTGAGTCACTATGCATGAAAATTAAATTATTCTAATGAGACCACTCAGAAAGCAAAGAACCACCAAAAGGAGTGAATGTGGCAGAATTTGACTTCTGATAATCATGATGATACTTTAATCCCTCACTTTAAAATTTTCCTCTGCTTGCATTCTGTCCCCTTGCAAACTTAGAAATCCATCACCATCTTTCAATATCAGTCTACCTTAAGGTTCAGGCCACTGTAAGACATTCTTAAAAAGGAACAGAACTTGCATGGAAAAGGAAAGTGCATGGACATTGAAAGCAAGGACAGGTAACACAGGAGGACTACAGAGATGCTGTTCACCACTGTAGGGAGAAAATCCATTGCAAAGTTTGAATAGATTTGAAGCTGACCAGTAGTGTGAAGGACAACAGAAAGAGCTTCGTAAAATATGTTAACAGCAGAAGGAGGATCAGAGATACCATTGGTCTACTACTTGATGAGGTTGGTCACCTTACAAACAGGGACAAAGACAAAGCAGAGGTGTGTAATGCCTTCTTCACCTCTACCTTTAACACCAGTGTGGGGCCCTAGGACCACTGGAGCCCTGTGTTGGAAGACCATGTCTGGGGGGATGATAAACTCCTAGCTGACTCTAAAGTTGTTTGAGACTTGCTGCTCCAACTGGATGCATATAAGTCTATGGGGCCTGATGGGATTCAACCCAGGGCAGTGTGAGCATCAAAACATTTTTGCTATTGGTTTCCCTCTCTTTCTTTTTACAGATACAGGAAATGGGGCTGCTATATGTTTTATTCATTTTTGATTCACTTGGTTTTTATGCAGTGCTTTCTTCTTGCTAGGGAGTAACTCAGTTTATAGTAGCTAAATTTGTGACTCCAGGAAGCACATTCAGAGCTTTTTTTGCAGATGTTGTTTTGTTTTCATTCTACTCAGTTATGCTTTTCCATGTCCAGTATTACCTCTTTGCAGATTCATAATACTGTCCATGCCCTCAAATAACTAGTTTGTAAGCTTACAATATTCTGCTCCTGAACAGGTTCACCTCTCTCTTATTAACACTATCTTTTTTTTTTTTTACTAACAGCTGTTAATACATTGACTTCTGTTTTGCTTTATTGCCTGTATTAGTTGGCAAAACTTTTGGACAGCAATCCATTTTCACCTATGATCTTTTTCATAGGTACTAAGGTATTTTTCTGCAGCACCTTTGGGTCTTTCATCTCGAAGTCAAGTATTTCTTCAGCTATAGAACAGTAAGCTTTCAAGCATACTGGAACATTATACCCAAGTCACACTGCTAATACAGTACCATGACTAAGATTGCTTTCTTATGGGAAGCAGAGGTGGCCTAATAGCTTGCAGCTGTCAAAATGAAGAAATCTTCCTTACACTTCTCCCTCCTCCCCCTCACCTTGAACCATATTCTACACATTTCTGGGCCTTCTGTAAGCTGCTTTAACATTATCTCAATAAAGAACAGTCCAAACAGTATATTAAAGCAGCCATGAAAGGGTCTAAGTTATGAAGAAGCTGGCACAAAGTACAGTAAACATGCAAGGCTGTTGATAGAGAAAGGCTAGCTGAATCACCTCGTTTAGCAGCAGTGAATTGTTAGATTACCTGGATATAGTTTATGGAAATGTATTCTCTGTCAAGCGAACTTTTTTTTATCGAGGAAATGTACCTAAGATAGTGTTTCTGGAGCAAGATGGCAGACAGAATCTGTTCTATAAATGACACATCACCTCACTGAGTGTGTGACAGGGCTGATCTACCCACAGGGTCTTGAAACCCACAGAAAGCTTCACAGGACCAAGAACAGCAAAATGGCTTTTTTCCTTCTACAACCTAGAAATGACATATATCAGCAACCCCTGCATCAGCAGAAGTCCCTGACGTATCAAAGGACATTACTGTATCATGGGAAAAAACCTGAACTGTTCAGGTACGTTGGTAGTCAGACTGGCCACCTTAATGGATCCCAGACATGACGAGTTCAGTCTGTCCTTTCCTGTACATAACTGGGTACATTATTTTCCCATGCTTCTGTTGTACTACATGTCTATTTTTACAAATACACTATCAATAACTGTGAGACTATTTCTTCAAAGAACCAAATTTTAGCAAGTCTTAACATGCAATGTGTGTCTGTGTGTGTGTGTCTATACACGCATATACACAAATGCTGTTTCATGACACAGTTTTAGCAAACCCTCCATTATGTATTATTGTCAAGAAAACGGTCCTGAGATTTTTTTACTACATTCAGGCAATGTCTTATTCTGTTCTCTGGGTACCTCCTTCTACAAAGTTCATGCACATTATATGCCTTACACTGGTGGTTTTAATTTCAATCGTTTTTCTACTGCGGATACTGAATCTGTAAGCTGAGAAAGCACTTAATCAAGAGGTCTGTTACCACTCTAACCTGACAATAAGGGCAAAGAGGCAAGTGTTACATCTTGACAATTGTCAATTACATTAAGAGATTTGAAAGTTGAATAGCAAGGTCACCCTTGTACTCCTAAAGTCATGTGATTAACTTAAAAGATGAACCTTTGTTAAAAAGCTCTGATCTCCTCATAAGATTTCCAGTTTGTCTGTTTTGTTTTTGTTTTTTTTTCCAGGGTGAAGACAGTTTCAGTTTCCCCAGCTGAAGAGCAGTGTCACACAAAAATCGGACATCCAATGTAAATTAAGGGATAACTTTGAAGATATCAGTTAGGTTAATTAGTACCTATGTTTGACACTGTTTAATTAGGTGATCATTTCTCTGGTTTGATCTTCCCTCTTTTTCAGTCAGTAAATACCTGGTATCAGCTTGGGCTTACTCCTAGTGTGAAGTACTCCACCATGTTATTGAACACTACGTTGTTTCTTTTTGCTTTGAGTACTCAACAGTGGAGAGAAACGTTTTCTTTCACAATATTTTCCCCATATCAGTCTTAGAAGAAATTTAAAAATCTCTAAAGATTTTTGGAAAAAAATACATTTAATACAACAAAGACAGAAAGTTCCACCTCATAAAATCCAACAGCCTAACAATTAAGGAGTAATCTGCTTTCAAGCTGTGGTAGCCCAGTTAAAAGACATCTTGAAGTCCCAGATCCAACTGTCAATGTAGAAAACTGAAGCCAGCTTTCTAAATCTCACAGTGTGAATTCTTATAGATTCATTTTAAATGATGGTTGTATCAGAAAAACCTGAGACCCTTTCAAGAAGAGATTGTAGAAATTAATCCGTCTTCATGAAGTTCTGTTATTGAAAAATTAGCAATTGCCAGCAATAACTATCAAGAAAATGACAGACTGGAACTAAACAGAGAATTTCTTACGTGGTTTTTCTTCTTGATACAAAAGCTATGAAAGTGTGTTATACTTAAAGAGAATTTGATCCAGTGAAGTTAGCTTGCGCTTAACATAAGAACATGTGATAGTGTTAGGAATAAATGTACAATAAAAAAGTTTACAATTAACCATTCAGAAGCGATTGTTTCCATTTCCCCATTTATTGATTTGAACAAAGACTTTATTCTCAGCCTCTTACCCTTCAAGAAAACAAATTATGGTAATTTAATTTAATTTTTTTCTCTGAACATTCAGAAATGTACAAATGATATGTTGCTATTAGAAACCCCTTCATCTCCCCTGTAACTTGATTCCTACGTTCAGAGTGCCATTAAATTAACACTGTTTAGAAAATTTTGCCAGTCACCTCTATAATCCAAGTAAAGTTCTGGCTTTTGTTATCTGTCTATTGTTATCTTCCAGTTCTTTCAATCAAAAGTCTAAAACTACGTAGCAGAGACATTTTTCTGATCTGGCCTCTCTGTTCAGTTAGTTAACTATGCTATTCCTTTTAACATTTGATTTAAAAACTTAAGATGCTTTGTTTTAAGAAATTGTATGAAATTATAAAAAGGCATTAAAATCCATATTTATGTATATTGTTTAATGACATTTTCTTTTCTCTCAGTCTTTCAAAATGTATGAAGAAGACAAAGCTGCTGCTGACTGTCTCCATAGAGACACCATGACAGTATCATGAGAAAACATTTTTATTTCAGTACCTAATGGATTTGCCTCCTGAGCAAAACCACTCAACAAAGAAAGTGCCAGGAATAGAAAAGCCATTCATTACAGTGTGCAGCTCATTGTGATCTGCATTGGCTTGGTCTGGGATAAGTGATTTAGCACAGCGTTTAGAGATGTTGGAGAAATAGATTTTTTTCAGATTTGTTTCCTTTGCCAGATTCAGGGCTTATTTAAGTTCACAGTCTGGTTTAAGTGACACAAAAGAGCAGCCTATTTCTCTTAATATAGGAAAATTAATATTTTGCTTGGCCATGGAACTCAGCTTGGTTAAATAAAAGAAGCTATTTATTTGAGGAGGCATTCTGTATAATTTAGCTGATAACTATGAGAAGACTTTTTGATTCAGAAAGTAGAAATGGAAACACGTGACGGCTGCTTGCAAGACTACTACTTTTAAGCTGTTGTTTGCATGCAAAGTCAAGGCTATCCACAAGCTAATGTCAGAGCTGCAATTTTACATTCTGAAAGACAGAAGCAATCCAAAGTCTTAATATTTTTCACTACTTTTAATACACAAATGATTAAAAGAAGTTCATCACCTCTAGATGTCTTCCCTATTAAATATTTCTAATTCCCCTCCAAAGTACAGTGTGGAGTTATATAGCATGTATTAATATACAGTGGAGTTTTATAGTACATATTAAACAAGTCTGTCCATTCATCATGTGAACAGAAAGAAAGACCAAAACAAACCAAAATATAACCTCTTCCAGACAATTTAGGCATCATAAACACATCCTGTAATGTGTCCCATCCTCCAGGCAATGACTCCCCTCAATCTGTCAGGCAATCATGACAGCCTCTCCCATTGACTCAGGGTCAGCCTGGCCTGTGTACTGGGAAAGATTATGGAACGGCTCATCTTGAGTGTGCTCACACGGCATGTACAGGACAATCAGGGGATCAAACCCAGCCAGCATGGGTTCTTGAAAGGAAGGTCATGCTTGACCAACCTGATCTCCTTCTATGACCAGATGACCCGCCTAGTGGATGAGGGAAAGGCCATGGTTGTCATCTACTTGGACTTTAGCAAGGCCTTCGACACCGTGTCGCACAGCATTCTCCTAGAAAAGCTAGTGGCTCATGGCTTAGACAGGAACACTCTTTGCTGGATAAAAAACTGGCTGGATGCCCGAGCCCAGAGAGTCGTGGTGAATGGAGGGGAGTCCAGGTGGTGGCCGGTCACCAGTGGTGTTCCCCAGGGATCGGTTTTGGGGCCTGTCCTGTTTAACATCTTTATCAATGACCTGGATGAGGGGATTGAGTGCTCCCTCAGTAAGTTTGATGATGATACCAAACTGAGCGGGTCTGTTGATCTCCTTGAGGGCAGGAAGGCTCTGCAGAGGGATCTGGACAGGCTGGACCGATGGGCTGAGGCCAATTGTATGAAGTTCAATAAAGCCAAGTGCCGGGTCCTGCACTTTGGTCACAACAACCCCCTGCAATGCTACAGGCTCAGGGGAGAGTGGCTGGAAAGTTGCCCAGCAGAGAGGGACCGACGGGTGTTGGTCAACAGCCAGCTGAATATG
>NW_010102467.1:0-5898 GCF_000699245.1 Pterocles gutturalis
TTTCTTTTTTTAATTTTTTTTTTTAACTTTATTTGAATATGAATTTGAAACTATATCAAACCACTCACTTTTCATTTATGGAACATCCCATAAATACCCACATGAAGAATTTATTATTTCCTCCTGCTCTGGTGTTTCCATTCAGAAGGAAAGAGAAGCAAACATTTAATGTTACGTCTTGTCCTCAAGAGAACCGAGTGAAGTTCCCTATGACTTTCCCAAGAGTATTCTATTGTATCCAAAATAAAACTGGCACATTTTGCACCTATTAGGAAAGGAACATGGGAACAGAGCCCTGGTTTTTTTCTTTGCTATGCTGGAGCTCATGTAGAGTTGGTTTGGAGATGAGCGAGCCTCGGTGATTCTGGCTTTTCCTCGTTTTCTACTTTATTTTTGTCACTATATCGTTCTTGCGGCATCCATATATTGTCTAAGATTGCTGTCTGACCTAAATGTAGGCATACAAGGGATATGTGGAGTACAGCTGTATGTCCAGCCTACTGTTCAGCTCACAGATGCTTCACTTCTCTGGTTTCTATCTGTTAATTTGTCAGAAGTGACAACAAAAGCTGGAACTCCCTTTACCTGTGCTGGTTTCTACATTCCCTACGGAGAGTTAATTGACAGCAGGCAATTAAATGAAGGCGTATTAATCCAACATAATGCAATTATGAGAAGCCTTATCTCTTTAGCTTCTTCCTAATAAATTATTAAAGGAACATGGCTTAATATTTCATTGCCAAGGTCTCTGTTTTGTTTCACTATTTTTTCAGCTCGCCTTTCACCGTGGCAAAAGAAGTTGTGGATGCCCCATGGTTGGAGGTTTTCAAGGCCAGACTGGATGAGGCTGGAGGGGTTCAAGGCCAGGCTGGATGAGGCTTTGAGCAACCTGGGCCAGTGGGAGGTGTCCCTGCCCATGGCAGGAGATTGGAACTCAATGGTCTTTAAGGTCCCTACCAACCCACACCATTCTGTGATTCTATGAAAGTGTGCACGATGCCAGGAGACTCGTGAGCAGTGATTGTATACAATAGAATTTAATGACAGTTTAAAATCCTCTTCTGATCTCACTTACAGATGTCTCTGGCTGCAGGATGTAGCTGTGGTATGGTATCTGCCCAAGATCCCAGCTGGGAGAGCCAGCATGGGCATCAGTCTTTGCGTGGGTCAATGCGACCTTCTTGCTAGTTGAATAAGCAGAAGTGGATTCTATAGGAAGTGGTTACACTGCTTGGAATATGTTGAGGGTTTCTATACAGGGCAGACATCCTTGAGTGGTTATGGGATGAGGTCCTTGGCATTGTGGTCTTATACTTTCTGTGAACCAGGATGCAATAAGAAAACACGATGTGCATATATAGTTAGTGTTGTCCTGTGTCCCTTTGTGATAGTAACAAAAACACATATATACATTTTCATGTGGATTTGATGACTTTCAGACAAATATGCATGAACAGCACCAGTTGGTGGGGTTTGTTTCAAACCTTGGCACTGCCCTGTTTGAAAACAATACCTGCTCTTACTGAAAACTTCCCTCCTTCCCTTATCGCTGCATCTGAGCGATGCCAACAGAAATGGAAAGAGACTTAAAATGTCTGTTTTCTGCTTTGTAGAAGATGGTTAGCATGCAGGAGAAGAGCAAATGTTTGCCAGCATCGTAATGTGTTCCCCAGAGAGCCAGCTCCTGCATAAGTTAGCAGGCTTTGCATACAAAGGTAATTCCATATGTTAGGCAAACCTAAAAGGATTTTGCTCGCTGGCTCTTATATAGGACAGCCTGGAGCAGTCAGAGGGCAGGTCTATACGTTGTCAGATGAGGAGGTACAGAAATCTGAAGCTCCTTTGGAAAAGAGGTAAAAGGGAGAGTTGTACAGCAGCACCGCGATGGAGATGAAGCTAACGGCTCTTCAGGGCTGCAAAAGAAGAGCCACAGCCTGTTGTTGTTTCAGGCCCTCCTGGTGGATTATTTACATGCAGATCAGCCCCAGCATGCTGGGCAGAATTGCTCCTGTATAGAATAACTCAGGCCTTCAAAAATGCCTTTGAATAGCTTGGGCTGGAGCTATAGATTTCTGCAGGCTTCTGCTTGATTACATTTCTGGTTGGATTCACAAATTTATAAAAATAAGTCAGTTCATTTATTTTGGGCCAAATGGAACAGACATTGAAGGAATTTTATGTCTGATGGGAAAAAAAAAAAGAAAAGTGTTCAAATGTGATGATTACCTTGAATTTTGAGAGCTTAGACCTGCTATAGTCAGGATGATTGCAGGAGCCCGTGGTGGCTCTGGCCACCGTGTGAAGCTCTGCTGCTCCTTAACCCCAGAGTTCTCATTTACTTTGTGCCTGGCATGGATCTTTGCGGGCTTTCTTAAGAGCAAGCGCACAAAATAGTTTCTGTACTTAGATTTTGATTTAGTATTTTTGTAATCAGCCACTGATAATTTCCTGCTTAGAAAGAAGCCCAGTGGAGCTCCACAAATGTGCCACCTCACCATTTCCAATGACACGGAGGGGATTTGTTCCGGTTTTCTTGGGTTTTTTTGTTTGTTGTGATTCTGTTTGCGGGAAATGTTGAAATTTTGTTGTTTTTTTGTCTATCATTGTGCAAAACCATTCTTAAGTGTTGTTTCTGTGTTTTTGCTTGTTTCTTCTTTATATCAGAGAAAAGTAGTTGTATTTAGTCAGCAAGAACAATATGAGCAAAAGATACGTAATAGCGTGCGCTATGGGACACGGGTACTCCCTGTTGCTAAGCTGTTCCATCTCTGTGAGTTATATCTCCATGTCTCATGTCTACTCACCAAGTGCAGAACCAAGTCCTGACCAAGCCACTTCCACTGATGCCGTGAACATCTCCTAAAATGCAACTCATGCACCAAATTTCTTACTTTTTTCTTTTTTGACTTTTTTTCTTTTTTTTTTTTTTTTTTTTTTCCTTAGCAGTCCTTATTCAAACATGTGGGTGGCTTTCCTAAACATCTGCAAGACTTTTTCTGGGTGTAGCGATGTCTGTTGTCATCCTTATTTCTTCCTACAAGGAGAGCCACAGGTTGGAACTTCTTAGGAAGGCTCTGACTGGCAACATCTCCCAGGGAGGGACCCAATCTCCTCCTCATGGCACCACTTTGCATTTCCCATCTGTGGTAGCAGGGAAAAATTTTCTCCAGCAGTAGGAACCTCCCCAGGCTCCAGCAGGATGTTCTTCCATGCTTCTCATAGCCACCAGGATGGTACTTACTCTCATTATTAGATTTTTTTTTTTTTTCTCTCGTCCTTCCCTGTCTCAGGGCAGCTTGAGGACAGGTGTTTTTCTCACCACGTTAAGATATATTCCTCTCTTTCCAAGCTGTCTTATTTTCAGAGAACACAACTGCAGTTTTCTAAGGCTACTGTCTGGGGACGATGGATGTGGCTCGTTCTCAGGAGTGACTTCTGATGGAGCAGGTCATCAGCAGCGTGTGCTCCTTGCCTTTGTTCTCGAGGGCTTCCAGTTCAATGAGACAAATTAGCTGTTCTTTAAGGTTGCTGGTTGCTAGCTGGACATTTCTGAGCATGTGACATGGTATGACGTTTTTGCTTTATGACACGTGATAAAAAACTTATTTATGGGTCTTGAGAACCTGTAAGATACATCTTGCACTTTTTCAGCTCCTCGGGACTTGGCACAGCAATCAGTTACTGGGTCTTTGTACAAAGACCTGAGAAGTATGATCTTTTTTTAAAAAAAATTTTGCTCATCTATTCTTTCAACTCCAGGGTTTGTACAGACAATTCTCCAAGTCTTTCTTTTTGTTCATGCTAAGATGTCCATACTTTTTGTGGACGATGTATCTGTCACCCACACTGTAATGTTCTTTGTCGTCGGAGTCAATGAGTTTTTAAGGAGGGTATTTTTTTCCCCCTTTCTTTTAAATGATGCTTCCTTTTTCCTGCATGAATCATGCTTCTTTTTTCTTTTACATAAAAAAATCCATTGTGTTTCCATTTATTTTCTGCCTGCCTTGCATTTTAATTAGCTTAGCTTGCTATGCTAGTAGCACTTGACTTTCCAGAATTCAATATTAATCGTAATTTTTAAAAATATAAATTCCTGATTTATATCCTGTCCCCCTTATTGTATGGAGTCATGGAATTCAGTTTCTTCAGCAAGATCCATTAAAATATTTTCTTAAGTTCTCTGAGTTTTTGAATCCTTTCAGAAATGTGTTTTATTGCTTTCTCGTTACAAAAAATACTCAGACTTTAAAGTGGGATGAGTAATTTGTCTCTCTTTGTAAATAAAACATCAAAAGTTTAGTACCATTTTAGAAAAAAAAATCTGTTCTCAGAACTATGAAATCTTTAGGTGAAGAAAATTCCATTATTCCCTTAGTCATTCAGCACGAGAATTTCCATTTTAAATGATGAACCTTGCAGAAAACAACTTGCAGGGTTCCTCCATATTTCTCTGCACCCTTGCCCACAATGCAGAACAAAATTTCAGACTGAATTTAAATTTTCAAGCCAAGGTTAACCCTCCATAAGTGTCTGGATATCTTGGAGCACTTTCACGCCCCAGTTTGCCCCATGGAAGTGAGTGACTGTGCAAGATTAGAGCTTTCCATGGCCAAACCATGGTGCTTTGGGCTTGAGCTGTTGCAGCCTCTGGCAGTGAAATATTTAGTTTCATTCTTCCATCAACAAATAGCTGGAAAATAACTCCACTGATGGGTCTGGTGATTGTTTACATCTGACTGCAGTCTTTGGTGAATCATCTTTCATGAGTACTGTTGGGAAAAAAAAATATTTATTTTTCTGTCATCTTAACTGCAGCGAATACCTCGGGTGAAAAACTTGCTGGTTCTTGAACCACCTTAATCAGATTGTTTTTCCGTTGTTTTGTTTCAACTTTTCCCATTATGATGCACACTATTAACAGGAGGGATGTATTTGGCTATTTTCCTTCCCCATTGATGCATCTCCAGTTCCAGCCTCACCATTAATGCTCCATACTGGTTGTTAATGGCAGCAGAACCAATGAGTTGTCCCTTCTCCGAGGGGACATGAAGGTGGGATGCTCGTTTCAGCAGGTGTTTCGATGGGGATGGTGGAGCTGGAGGCTCGTTCTGATGGGGGGATTCTCCCCCAGCTCTGGGAAACAGCTCCCTCCCCCTTTCTCCTTGAAAAAAACTTCTAAAGGTCTTGGGCTCATCCGAATGCAGAAGCGTCTCTCTCTCTCTTTTATCTCAAATTTCTTCTCGAGACAGGAAAACCACTTCTGTCTGGCGGTGAATAATAACGTGGAGCGTGGAGAGCCCCGTTGATATCAAAGCCTTCGCGGTGGAAGCATGGTTCAGTGTGAATAAGGATATCATAATTCATCCCTCCAACATCAAATGTTTTACTGTAATTTTTAATTCTTTATAGATTTGCATGGGCCTACTTTGTACCTTTGAAAGAAACGAGGAGTTTGCCCTTGACTGCAGGACAAAGAGGTGCCCAATCATACCGAAACAGATGGTTGTAATCTGAGCTGTAAAGGACTTAAATTTTTTTTTTTTTTTTTTAATAAGGGGTTTGTTTTCTCTGCTTTTGCTTGTTAAAGGACTATTCCCTCTGGTAACAAACTTAATGCAGGGGAATGTAATAAACTAAAAGCAAATTAACTCAGTTATTCTAAATTCTCTTTCCTCGTGCAGTCAGTCTTGTAATTTTCAAAGGAAACAGTATAAAACTTGCAAGACTAATAATCGTAATTATTATGAATAATGAATCCTGAGATGTTATTACACAATAAAAACACACCCTCCCATGCTGTGCCTTGCTGTTCAATTATTTAAAGCTCCCTGACAATTATAAACTCTCTTTAAGTCTGTCGTCATATATGATGAGGAACCGTAACCCCAGCCGCAGCAG
>NW_010102467.1:5916-6444 GCF_000699245.1 Pterocles gutturalis
TATCAATGCAGTTCAAAATAAAATTGCATTTGATCATCAAAAGGAAAGATTCTTTCTTTAGTCCTCCAATTTTTCTGCTAAGAAATGCTATTTTATTTCAAAGCATTATCAAGGAGAAAAAGAAAGCAAGCAACATTTCAAACCAAAGCCCTGTGATTATGTTCTCCAAGGAACAGAGCTGGGGGAAGAGGACTGTGTTGTCAACTTCTAAAAAAAAAAAAAAAAAAAAAAAAAGAAAAAGAATTAACTTCACTAAAAATCTGAATTATGTATTCGTGTTTGTCAAAGTTGATAAGAATTCTTTTGAGACAGCTTATAGCAGCAAGCCCTCTGTAGCAAAATCATACTACACGTCAGAGCTGCACAGCTTGCCAGCACGGGCAGCGTCTCTCCCCAGTATTTTGAGAGAACCAGGGATGCAATAGCTTTCATTACTCAGAACATGTTTACTATAGTGGTGAAGGCTGTGTCTTAGAGGTTTTGGGGAAAAAAAAAAAAAAAAAAAGGAAACTTTATGTACAGGTTGTA
>NW_010102467.1:6463-10870 GCF_000699245.1 Pterocles gutturalis
ATTTTTATTTGGTTCTACTCTACATCTTCATCTCACCTCCCAGTCCCTCTGAAATCCCCTGACCCTGTGCTCCCAAACTTCATTTCTGTTTTGCTCTCATCCTTTTAAGATGTTTCATGGATGATTTATGCAAGACCAAACATTCTTGGGCAGACCAAAGCCTGTCCTAACAGCACTTAATGGGACTCACAGGGACGCGTGTAAGATCAGGCTTCCCCAGAAGATGCTGTTGTGGTTGACTATCACCCTTTGCCTCTTTCCTTGATGGTCCCCATCTGTCCCATGTGGGAGCTCCACTGGTGGGTCCCTCCTTACCCACCTTGCCTCTTCCACTTGTGGTTTTTGTAAATTGCTTCTGGGACCACCCATCCTTCCTGTGCCCATTTGTCTAGGTAGAATTGTATTTTTCTTCAATAATGTATAACTTTAACCAAAGTATTTTTTCCAGATGCCCCACATGATAGTTCAGTAGAATTATTTACAGATCAAATTTTGACTCAGTAGCTCCTCCATAAAGTAAAATAGTTTCAAAAGTTTGTTTTTTTCACTATACTAAAATATTTTTCCTATTCGATCGCCCATATCCTTCTCACAAAATACTAGTGGGTGGTTCTCCACTGAAAAATTGCAACCTAATAGGTGAGCAAAAGGTTGAAAATTACAGGTGATTGAAGAGAGAATTAGAATGGCAGAAAGCCAGCAATTGTTAAGATGCTGCCTTAACTACCACTATTATGTGTAATTCTTTTTAAGTCTATGGCAAAGTAGATAATGTTAAAAAAACTATTAGTATCACTACACACCGCTATAAATATCCTTCCTGTTTTCTCAGAGTAACTGCTTTTCTAATGGGCCACAGTGAGTTTCATTAATGTATAGATTAGTTCTGCTGTGGTTTCTTGCTTTTATCTGTAAATTCAATATCCTAGGAAAAAAAATTTCCTTAAGAAATATGTAACATATGGCTGTATTTTTTCAGTGCTTTGTACCATGATAGTGGTCTCAGAATTGGCATTCAACCCATCTGATTGCTATTTTTCAAACTGTCTGAGGGAGGGAGATAATTTTTAGAAGGGACAGGGCACTAAAATCCCTGCTTTTTTTTTTCTTTTTTTTTTTTTTTTCCTGTGGCAGTGAGATCTGCTGTTGAGCTTTCTAATAACCTTATTATAGTTTGGAAGCACTAATTCTCTCAGGTTGGGAATCCTCTTAATTAGTAATTTTGTTATTTGTATGGTGGAACAATTGCTCTGGGAGCCATGTAAGCGATGAAGGCTGCTTTCCTATAGACTTGCGTGTTATGAGCTCGTGCCTGGGAACCACAGGCATCTTCGCTGGGGTCCTTTTCTGACCCCAGCAGGTATAAAATGCCATCAGCCCCCCAATTTTAATGCCCCTGAGTACTCCCTACCAAGAAGGATCTGGTAGGGGAGTGTTTTTGGTACTAAACCCATACATCAGGGTGAAGAGTCATTGAGCTCCTGAAAATTTAGATTGGTGGGGACACACTGCACCCCAGAATTGATTTGCATTAAATTCATGATGCCTTCCTTTATTCGGGATCCCATATCTCTTGTGAAATGTGGTTAGAATTGGCCAAAATGCAGTAGCTGCCATAAAGGCTTTAAAAGACAGGCAGATGGGATGATCATTAAACTTTCTTTCTGTAAAAATCAAACTTAAAAATATCAAATGGCACAAACTGCCATGAAACCTGTAGATGTGGTGCTTAGGGACATGGGTTAGTGGGTTGGGTGGTGTTGGGTTGACGGTTGGACTTGATCCTTGAGGTCTTTTCCAACCTTAATGATTCTATGATTTTATGAAAGAAGATCTCATACAGGTTTTAATGTAGGATGTAAATTGTTGGTTTACAGGGGTAAGGACTTCAACCATTTTTGTGTCTGGCCATCAAGATAGCCAATTAGCTAATTTTGCATTCAAACTCTAGCATGTGCACCAGGACAAGTCTAGTGAGTTTATATGGACTTTTGTTGAGTTATATATGAACAGAGCCCTGGGTCTGTTCCAGCAGAACTAGCGATGCCTTTCACAAGCTCCTGAAGGTCCGTGCGTGGTGGGATGCTGAGCCTGCACGCTCACAGTGGAGGTAATGGCTGGGTCATCTGCTGATTGAGAGAACGTTTTACTGCTAAAAAAATCATATCACTGCAAATTATTCATATGCTGGGCATGGTCATATACTTTAGTTTTTAAGTGTGGAAGGTCAAAGTGACTGCAAATCTTTCTCTCTTAAAATTGCTATCCTCGAGATACCTTGCTGGGTGATGCACGTCTCACACAGGGCACCTGGAAGTTTTCCAGCTCTGGGATGATTTTGCTTACTCTGCTGAAGATCCACGGACTTTATTAAAGCAGGCATTTCTATGACACAGGGAAAGGAAAAAAAAAAACCAAAACCACAGCTCTCATATCCTGGGTAAGCATCGCCTTTCCTTTACGTTAAACACGTCTTTGCCTATTAAGGCAGCTGCTCTTTTGTGGCAGACTTCTTGCTCCTGCCAGACTTGCTTGGGCTCCCGGTGCTTTGATAAGCAGCCACATCGATCCCAACGGAGCTGCGGGATGGCGCCGGGCATGCGGACGCACTGTCGCGCCACGATGGCCACCCGGTTCTTGCGCCGTCACATCGCATCACGGCCTCTCTAGCCCTCCAAACTGGTTTTTACTGCTGGCTTGTAGGCTGTGGAAGAAATCAGGGTTATGTGAGTGTACCGTCTGGGTGTCCATCTGTCTGCCTCTTGCCTTCCGTCCTCTCCCTTTTTTAAATTTTTTTTTAAATTGTTTTATTTATTTATTATCGCTTGGGCAATTTAGAGTGCTCATAAAAAGGGTAAAAATAAAAGATTTTGCATCTCTTTAGAAATTCCAGGTGGGCAGAGAAGGGCGCAGGAGGGAGAGCAGAGCTGTTTCCGTATCCCAAGGCACTGGGAAGCTGTGGGCAAGGGATGAGGGGTCCCTCCAGGACCCCTCCATAGGGCTGTGTTATCCAGCACTGGGAGCAGCTGGGGGATGTGGAGCTCTGGAAATGCACCGTGAGCTCTGTGTCTATGAGTTGTTGTCTGGTTTCACATCTGACCCTGTTCCTCTGTGGTTCTCTCCCAGCATCTTGCTGAAGGTGGTGGGACATGTCTCATAAAAAATGAAAACATTCAAAACCTGTCCACATTATTTAAAAACTTACTTTGCACTTTCCAGGGTGTTTAGACTCGGATGTTTCTTGTCTCTCTGTTTATTTTCAGGCTGGATGGTAACACTTATTTCATGCCATTTTACACAGATCATATGATAAAATGATGGGCCAAAGAGGAAATTCAAAGTGACTGAATTGATGTAACTCCTATATCAGGAAAAATGTAGTGGTAGGAGCAAAGTGCTCGTGGCACCTGGGCAATTACAGGTGAAAAAAGACCTCTTAGATCCTTATCACTCTCTTTTTATACTCTTATTTCTGTAAGATCTGAGCATTTCACATCACTGGATTTACTCTACATGTTGACTCCTGTCTCAAGATAAGTGATTTGGGAGCTTTTCTTATTGCCTGCCTGTTTAATGTTGTAATTCAAGTCTTGAAAAAAACAAGGAAAAATTAACATGATTATTTCAAATCATGGGAAAAGAGAGGAACAGTGTCAGAGAGATGTTATATGTTATGCTCAAAATCTTGCAGAGCTAGCAGTGGAACCCGGGACACCTCTAATCCAGGCAAACTACTTTTATTACACAGCCATCTCCCTTCTTCCCTGTCTCTGGTTTGGGCTGCATAGTCAATATGCAGATGGTTTTGGTGGACGCCAAAACTGGTCCTTTACCAATGCATGTCGTTTGAATTCAGGAACTGCTTTATTGCATCTGTGCTATTCCCTTAGGTTTTGTATGGACAAGACATGGCAGATGCTCAGCAGAGCAAAGCCAGTTGGCAAGTTTTTTCCATTTATCAAGAGCACTAGGATGCATTGTGGACTGTGGTTCCATTCGGAAGCTCAAGACCGTTTCTTGGGATATTTATTTGGCTTAATTTATTTTTCAGTTCATCCTGTAATCTGAAGAAGATGCTCCAAACCCGTGCGGCATAGGAGCCTCAGCATGGTCACCCATGCCCATGGCTGATTCAGGGATTTCCTCCCAAAGGCAGACAATTTAAAAGACTGGGAGATCCACTGTCTTTACATTTTTACTTCAAAGCCATTCCCATTGTATAGCATCTTTCAAAGCCTTGCATATTTAGGAAGAGTTGCTACAAGAAAGTTTGATTTAATTTTGGGGAGTAAAAAAAATCAAGCTTGCAGTCTGCTAACTGATGAGGGCATGGCTTTGCTGCTGGTGGAGAGATGTCAGTTTGCCAGGCTGTCCCCAGTTGGGTTAGTGAAGTGGGATAAATTCCTG
>NW_010102467.1:10901-17828 GCF_000699245.1 Pterocles gutturalis
CACCTTGGAGTTGGCCTCTCTGATGCTTCATGGCTGCCCTTGCAATTTTAAGGTCTTAAAGCTTCTCACTCGGTACACGATGATGCTTAAGTAGTGGAAACATTTCATACTTTGTGTTGTTTTCCAGGTTTAGCTTCATCTTCTTGCTCTTTATTTCCTCCACACGGCTTTCAAGATGGTGTGAATAAAATTTTTTCCTGTTTTTTTTTTTTCCCCTAGTACTTGGTACCAGAGTGTATGAACCTCTGCACAACAAATGAGCACACTTGTTTTCACAATTCTCCAATTTTCAGATAAGGACAAAAGGTGCAGAAAGATTCACCTCTAAAACATCACCACGAGCCGTGCGTGGCTGTCTTGAAAATTCACACTCGTGTCAGTGATTTTGATAAAAAAAACTGCTGAACAAATCAGGTGACACATGCCAAAACCCTTCTGCCAGAACTTTGAGCAACGTTGAGCACTAAAATTAAAAAAGGAAAAAAAAAAAAAAAAAAGACTGACATGCCTGGTGGAAGCTACGGAAAAAGACTAATTTGTTGTGTAGTACTGGAGAAAAATTAGGTGGCTAAGGATAGAAACCACAAGAACTAAAACACTGAGCAAATACCTCATTTAGCCACTTTAGGGGAAATGCTGTTAGGAGAAGAGTGATGCCAAAGCATTTTGCTGCTTTACTTGGGATTTAAAATACCAGCTGTAAAATACCTTATGGGCACAGACAGAGGGACCTGCTTTGCCTACCTCTCTCTGAAAGCAAAGGGTTTGGCCCAAATATTAAAGGCAGCAGGTAATTTTTAAATTTAGGCCAGGTTTGGTGAAGCTCCGTCCTTGGAAGATCTGCCAAGGTGTGGGTGAGCTGAAGCATCGCGCGACTTGACCATGTTAAGAATTGGAGGCTCGTGAGTGTCCATCAGCAAAACCTTATGGGAGCAGAGTAGCAGCAGTGGGTATGTGTTGGTTAAAATTTGGAGATTTTACTTTCTTACACATTTAACTGGCAGTTGACTGAAGACCTTGGAAGGTCTCATTGGTGCTAAATGTTGGACATCTATGTCTACGTGCTACTGGGAATATAATTTGAGGTAAAGAGAGATTTAGAAATAGGTCTTGATGGACATCTCTAAGTGTGAGCAAATGTTTTAAGTACATAGTCTTCTTCCCTGGAAAGTCCATCTGACACTAGAGAGCCTAAATCTCAAAAGCAGCAGCCAGTCCTTGTCCCCAGTGTAGGCGCTCCAAGCTTACGCTGTTTCAGGGTGCTCTAAGGAACAGCTATTGGGGGTGTAGTTTTGATTCAAGTATGACTCCAATATTAAAAATGAGAAGATACTCAAAATCAAAAGTCAGAAATCTTCACTGAGAACAAGATGAGGCATTGTAATATTTCTTAAAAGAAATGGTTATTTCTCAGAATGAGAACATCTCAGTTTGTCGTGCTTTCAAATTTTTTCCTCTCATTTTTGCTTTCCTTGATAAAATCTGTTATTCAATTTTGTGACATTCATGAATAGTTTGAAACCCTTCAGGGCTCAGTTTTAGAGCAAGTTTAACTTTTGCTAAAAAAAAAAAAAAATCACGCTGGTTACCACTGTTGGTATTTGACCATGAAATGCTGAGTCCCTTGGCTGCTTTACAAATCTGGAGTTTATTTCTGCTTTTTCAGTGGGCAGCAGCTATTGTTCTACGGGTCGGAGATGGCTGACTAGATGAACTGCCCAGTATTTCCACTGGGAGCATTTGCGGGTGATTGAATTTCTTGTAATCAACAGCCCGTTGCCCCTCGCCCCCCTCCCCATTTTTCTTGGTGACTAATTGGTGATGACAGATGTCTCCTGCACGGTGACACCAGTGCTGCCTTCAGAGCACCAAGGGGGAGAGCGACAGCACTTCTCTGAACATGAGAGCTGTTCAGTGGATGCTTTACCCATTTTTTCATTTATTTATTTATTTATTTATTTGTTTGTTTATTTACAGTGTAGTAGCAATTAATAAGATCTCATCACTGCAAGAACATAAGCAGCCTTTAAGGCCATATTTGCTGGTTTGTTTTTTTTTTTCTCTTGCAAATGTGAATAGCAATTTTTTTCAGCTGTAAAAGGAAAGAAATGGAATATAATATGCAGATAGATGTGTGTGCTTGTCTTTCACATCTATGGGAAGAGAGATGTTCTTGCACGTACCAACCTGTCTGAGCGTCACCTCGCAGAGCTGCTGGCCAAGATGTGTCCAAAAAACAAGCTCAGGTACGAAAATGGAAATATCTCAGATTTACTGCAGTTAAAGAAATGATATGAAAGTAGTTTGTATCATTTACAGGTGACTTTTCAAAATAAAACATGGGTAGGGGCCGTGCCTGTGCTGGGATGCAGTGTGTGTCCATGGAGAGTGGCAGCTGCCAGCCTGGGGGACACCAGATCTCCAAAAATAACCAAAACCACTAAAATGTCTCTTTTTTTCTGGCGGAGGTGCAGCCATACCTGGGACTTTGCTGGAATAGTGGTGCCAGGCGTCTCTTCATAGCCAGCATCCTTGGTCAGCAGGGCTTCCTCTGCGTTGCCTTGACTCAGACTGGTTTTTTGCATAGAGTAGCTCCCAGGTGACAATAGTTAATGAGCTGAAAAAAAAATAAAATCACTTTCTTCTAACTCTGACCAAGCAGCTTTGCTGAGAGAATGCAAGTACTATCATTCCCATAGATGCTCCCCTCCGTTTGGCTCCTGCACAGAGCTCTTTCCTGCCTACATCCTGCTGCAGGTTCAAATAATTGTTCCTAACTCCCCAAATGGACTGCAGTTGTCCAAGATATTGTTTTGCACATTTAACAGCAGATAGAAGTGTCTGGGTTACATCTTTCTCGAAACAGCTTGGAGTGAAGCTGCCCTGGATTAATAGGAATTATGAGATCTTGTAGTTTTTTATTGCACTGCTGAAATTCAAAGTAAATACAGACAGCACATCTTTTGGCTCCTATAGGGGATCCAGAGAAATTATATTTTAAGCTGTTCCTTTGATAGTTATCATAGACTTCACCCCACCCTTCAGAGGTGACTGACATTTATAGCTGCTGCCAGGACAGTCAAGGACTTTCCAGCTTCTCTGCTGGGCCCGTGTCTGCAGGGGCAGGAGGAGCTGGGAGGGAGCACAGCCCCAGTGACCGGCTCAGGATTCGACCTCTGGGTTAGGACTGAGACCCAAACTGGCCGATGGTCTGTTCCATCCCATGCCCGGCATGGCCAGGAGAGAGGTGAGGCTCTGTCCGGAAGGGCTCTCTCTTGCTCGGGGTTGTCTCCCTCTAGGTCACCCATCTCTCAGGGTTGTCTTGGTCTCTTGGACACTCAGGCTCTTATCTCCATTCCAGGATTGTGGTTTCAGGACTCTCCCTGCTCTGGGATCATTAGCTGGGAACAGGCTGAGCCTTGACCATGGGGTGGTGAGCAGTGTCACTGTGTGTCACTCATTTGTATATTTGTATATATGACTGTTATCATCATTATTATTTCCACTTTTATTGTAGTTTAGTGATTAAATTGTTCTTATCTCATCCCACAAGTCTCTTTTCCCCTTTAATTCTCTCCCCCATCCCGGGGAGGGTGAGTGAGCGGTGTTGAGTTTTGCTGCCAACCAGGGTCAAACCACAACAGATGAGCAGGGAATAAAAACCCACAATAGCACTACTGGTTTGAGGTGTGGGCTAGAGGGAAGTTCTGAGGTTCCTGGGGAAGCCCCTGTGAGTTTTTTGCATTTCAGATACGTACGCGCTGTTTCCAAAATGCTGTTGGCCCAATCCTGTGAGTTGCTGAGTCAGGAGTGAATTCCTCGTACTGTAGCATCAGGCAATGTTGATGCTCATGAACTTCTGTGATTGATAGCGAGGTTCATAATGTCATAAAAGAGGCATAATAAAAATTAGTACTGCATGACTTGCTTCTAAGAACATCATTATTGCAACAAGTGATAATGAATTACTGCGCGAGAAGCCAGAAGGGAAGGCTGTACGTATGGCAGCGAGGACAGATCTTTTATTTGGTAAATTAGCATCGCTGCATATGGGCTGACAATCTCTCAACATATGCTGATGTACCCCGACACCCTGGCACGTGCTCCGTCTCGTTGGTAAAACCCAACGCATGTGAACACGTCCAGTGTAGACATGCGCGCTCACGTGTGAGCTGTGATGTCTGCTGGAGTTGGGAGGATGGGTTTGAGCGCACGGTGTCTGACAAAATGCTTTTGGCATGTGATGCTTTGATACTGCGTTGTATGATTAACCGGCTGTATAAAAACTGGAAAGGACAAATTTTGTACATGGTCCCCAGGAAAGGTGACAAGAGTTGTTTGTGGGGGAAGGAACGTTTTGTTTGACCGTAAGTGATGAGCTACCAGTAACTTGTCCCATCTGAGACTTATTTGGGGCAGTAAATTACACCTATTTTGTGTCTCTCTAAAGGTCATCAAATCAAACATCTCCTTTTTTTCCTAGCTGGTGGAAAGAAGACCAAAATTTCATTATCTATTGATCAGACCAAAGTGCTGCAATTCATTTGGTTCTTGTTGCTCCGTTTGACCAATTCTCACCCATTTAATCACTTAATGTGGGACCATGAGAGCTCCTGTTTCCATGTCCTGGGTCAGTGTTGGGTTTGGAAGCAGCATGGAGGATGAGTGATGAAATCCATCATTTCATCATGGAATTACAGATTAAATTTTTAACTACCCATGTGAAATGTAGAATTTTTCCTTGCGTTCCACTCTCAAGGCACGTACTAGCTGGCTTAATGTTGGTGGTGCCTCCAGGGCAGGTGGGGTGTCAAAGGATACCTCTTACCAAAAACAGGTTCTTTAGTGGCACAAACCCTCTCTTGTTGGCTATTTTCCTTGATCCGGAGGAAAATAGCTCCTGGTTACTGTCCCCACCTGCTCGTGGGTGTATCTGGAATGTGTAAGTCATTAATTTCTTTTACATTGAGTTCATCAAAAAGGAATCTTCTAGTGTTAAAGTAACTCTCTGTAAAAATACAGATCTTTGATGCAGCCCGTTAAATTAGAAACAATGATGTGCTATGAATTAATTATCATTGCAAATGCATCTTTGTAAAATAGCCAGTGCAAGGGAAAATGAGGCAACTCATGCTCTACACCCCAACTTTCTGGTTTGCCTAGAGTTGTTCTATTTCTTTCCAAAAATAATTTTTTTAAATTATTTTATACTTTTTTTAAAGAACATAAGTTATAAAATTTTTTAATCCCCCTTTAAAAAAATTAATACAAATGATAATTCATTTTTTTAGTCCATTGTTGCTGTGCGGGATCTGTGACCGTCTCTGAGGCTTTGCCCCAGGAATGATTGTTGGCCCCTCAGCTTCCTGAGCTGCTCCTGGTTCTGCCATTTAATGGCATGGCCTCGTTAAAATAAAATGGGTATTCTGTAAAATAAAATGGGAATAATTCTTTCCAAAGTGTCTGTGTTCTGAAAAATTATGAATCCACCAAAACTGATATTTATTACAGATTTTTTTTATTGAAGGATATTTTCCTGGAGCAGTGCCTCACTTTTTCAGCATCTCTTGAGTTACAAATATTCCTGCAGCAAGCTCTTTTCTCACTTATAACTTTCAGAGTTTGCTCTGTGGAAGGTGTAAGGTGGGTCAAAAAGGTTCTGAATGAAAAAGTGAATTAAAAAGACTAAATTCTCTGGATGCAGGGAATGGCTGTGCTGAGCAACACCAGACAATCAGCACGTATTTGATGTTATTTCTGGAATTAAAATTCCATGTAAATTGCTTTTCCTTTTAACCCTGAGGATTTGGAGACGAGAACAGATTCATGTTCTTATGTCATACTTGAAATTCATGCCGAATAACCGATTTAAAGCGCTAAACCCAAGGAAAATATTGTGGGGGGGAAGCGGGGAAAAGAAGAGGCTCAAATTAATCCGAAAGATTTCTATTTTAACTTGAATAAAACATCTTGTTTTTTCTATAATGACATGCTTAACTTAAAGCCTGAATGTTCCTTTCCTTTTATGTTTAAATACATCCAGTGAAATTTCAGAAGTCTTTAAAACTGAGATATATTGGGAAAAAAAATCTCCACATTAAAAAAAAAAATCAAATCAAAGAATGAGATGGTTGTTAGAAGGAAGAAAAAAATATTTTGAGGTAGCGTCTTGGCTGAAAATTTTCATTTGATGTCTTGAAATGTCACTTTGGCATGAGGGATTGTGGGATATTTAGGGGAAGTGTGATTTGCAGCAGGAGGTTGAAGATCGTGAGTGTGAGAGTTTTCTCATTTTTGCTGAAAACGTATCGAGCTGCAAATCTTACCAACAAGCTCTAATTGAGAGAATTGTAAAAGTATAGATAGCCTATAGGAGATGTTCTTGTTTTAACAGACTCTGAGTGTGAAACAGTGGCAACGGCTTTGAATAGTCTTTGCTTAGGTAAGGTTATCATTCTAAAAAAATAACTAAATGGATAATGTAATAAAAATTAACCTTTTTTTTTTTTGAGATATAGATCCTATATGTAGCCCAATCTCTTTCTGTATTAATTTATCCTAACTGAAAAATGAGTATAATTTTTAATTTAGAGTTGTGGCAGCATGATGTGTGTGTAACAGGCTTAAATGTTCTGTGTGAATTAAATGCCAGTAATTAAAAATAAGCAAATTTTAGTTGCTTTAAAAGCAGAAAGGTCAAACTCATCTTTATCAGTTCAGGACTTGATGACCAGGATAGGTTTTAGACCAATATTACTGACATCCAAGAGCAACATTTTCTGCATGCCCAGTAACTTCTCAACTTCTTTTTCGTACTAAACTTGCAACTTCTTTTCTTAAACTTTCCTTAAGCTTCTTTCACTTTCTGTTGACTTGGTAAAGATGTAAAAAAAAAAAAAAAATTTTTTTTGTGCAAAGGTGCAAAAA
>NW_010102468.1:0-15361 GCF_000699245.1 Pterocles gutturalis
GGGCGGGTGATGCCCGGGGTGCTACCGTGCTGTCCCGAGGGCTGAAACCGGGACGGCTGAGGACTCTGCCCTGGCACCCTGGCCACGTCTGGCTTCACCCATCCTTTCCATTGATGCCTTGAGAGACCTTCGGAGGGAAAGCAAGTGAAATAAAAGTTTCACGTCGCCTCTTTTGAGCCCCCAGTGCACTCGCTTGGCATGGAACGGGGTGGGTACGCTTTGGGGTTAGGCAGTACTTCCTCCGAAAATCATTTTCAGCAGTTTATAACTTCAGGGCTAAAAATTCTTGTTGCGTTTCAGTATGACACACCAAAGGGGGAAAAATCAGTGAGTGAAGGGCGAAGCATGTGTACGGGCTCCGGTGTTCTTTCTGACTTTGCTTTACTTGGTTTAGTAAACAAGAATTTTGTGCGTCTTTGTGTGAAGCTGTAGTTTTATGTCTTTAATAACACAAATAGCACAAACCCAAGTTATATCATGTGAATTTTTTTTTTTTCAGAAAATGGGCACAAACAATGATTGTGCGTCATTTAGTGAGTTTCTAGGAGATAGACTATTAAGACCAAAAAAAAAAAAAAAAAAAAGAAAGAAAAAAAGAAACAAAAACCACCAGAAAAAGCCAAGAATATGCTTGATGTTTTTTGGTAGTTGGAGGTTTCAAAAAGACAACTGGGGCTGGATTTAAATAAAACTGACTGATCTGGCTGGGCTCAGAAGCAGTCTGTTGAGAAGAATGCACATATGCACATATGTTTGCAGTAGATAAAATAAAACAGTTCTCCTTTATGAACCGTAGAGAGTGTTATTATCCAGGGCTAAGACTAAATCATTGCGTTTAAGCGAGAGACTTAATGACCGACAAGATCAAATTCACTGGCAAGACATTCGGTTAATTTGCAACCAAGAGCAAGAATTTATTTCCTTGAAAAACAAAGTACCTAATACCGTAGATATTAAGATCCAGAATTACCAGTTAAGGTTTGGACAGTAACTTCAATGCCGTTGTTGCTGCCGGCACCCTCTGCCTGAGCACAGGCTGAGACCGTCCTCACTTTTCACTGCTTTGTCCACCACGTCTCTGCATCAGAATATATGTTTGGGACAAAGTTTTGTTTTGGTTTCTTTTTGTTTGTTTCAGTAGGTGACCGTAAAAGTGTATCAGGGTGTTCTCTGCTCTCGAGGAGAGGATTGGGTTTCCAGAGGCTGCACTGAGCTAGTGTGTAAATACCTCCAGTCTTCGGCTCGGGAAGCCCACAGCTCCACAGCCCGTAGGTGAAGGTGTACTGAGGGCGACTGTTTTTTGCAAAGAGTGGCAGGAAACAAACACTCATATGTGGAAAATCAGGGTTGTTGTGGCTTCAGTATTTTTCTTCCAAGCGAGCTGTGGGAGGGAGAGGTACATTATTACCTCAGTTTCCCATTAATTCGGATTTCTGCCCGGGAGTCATACGGAGGAAATGCAGCGCTAGGCCCTGTTGGCAGTGCAGATGCTTACAAAAACCAGCTAGCCAGTGTAATATTGATTCACTGGTTTCAGTGTATAAACAGATTTAAACCCCACCATGGAGGATTTAGTAGTCAGGAATTATTTTTCCATTAGATTTGCCTTTCTGTGGGTATATCTGAAAAGACAGTAAAGACACTTTCAGTATCAGGAACTGCCTATACGTAGTTGAACTACACTGAGAACTTGGTATGGCTTTTGTGTTGTGTTTTTAAGGGGTTCAGTTTAACCTGAGACCCCACTAATCATGGGGGCTCTGCTGTTGAATAACCAAAGTCCAGTGCCAAATCTTTCCTTAATATTCCTGTTAATTAGTGCTGACTCATGGTGACATGTGAGTTCAATTAGCCCCAAATGGAATGTAAAGGATGTGGGAGTGTCTCTTAGTGCCCAGAGACAGCTAGGACAAAGCAGATTTTGGAGGATAATTGAAGGAATTGCCAAGTTTGGGTAGGAAGTGGCAGCTAGGGTTGGTTTTGTTTTTGTTTTTGTTTTGTTTTGTTTTTTTTACAGTAATGTTTGAATAACCAATAAAGTTGAGTCCCGGGAAGGGGGTAAATTTGGATAATATGGGTTTGTCTTCACTATGGAATAACTGGAGTCCTAACTCAGACATTGCTTCTAATTTGACTCATGTCCACACATATGAGCTTGTTGCTGAAGAGTGGTGATGTTTTCAATTTGAGTTGGCTTACCCATGAGGAATAAGCTATAGCTCAGATAACCACAATTCATCAACTGCTAACACAATCTGCCTGCATGGCACAAGTGTGATTTTGTTCAGCTCTGGCTTCTCCCACTTGAATGGAGTTACCTGGACAGCAGGCAGCACCTGCCTGCTTCCCTGGTACATGCAGAGCAAAGGTGTCATTGATTCGGCCTTGAGGTAAGCAACGGGATGTTTGTCAACGTGAATTTTCCGACTCAGTCACTGCCCAACTGCTGTGTTGGTGACAGCTCACTGGTGGTGGTCACCATCACCCCATGGCCATGGCAAGCAGGACAGGAGGACTTTGCAGCGGTGAAGCGCTCGACGATGCTCAGAATGGGGCACTGCTGCAACAAGATGTCAAACGCCAAAACTATTTTTGCCCCAGAAATTAATTTCCTGTCAGTTACCAGCTGGTATGAGAAGGTCAATTATATGTCAGAGGTATTAGCTAATATAGATATATAGGTAAATCTGGCCTTACTTGTCTAGCAGAAGCAAGAGCAGCTGCTTTGGGAGAGACAGTTTCTTTGTTGGCCTTCTATGGAAATTGCTAGTAGGAAATGCAGACCAGGATTTCTACAAACATTTTGAGGTCAAAGCAGAGAAGGTGGACACAAGAGCAGCTATGCAGCCTTATGTGTACCATGTGGATGGTTTTTTTTTTTTTAAGAGGAAGATATTCCCAATACAAACTCCTGTGTCTGCATAAAGAATGAAAATTTCGAGGTGCTTTGCAAGGAATTTGAGTTAGGGACCAGCTGAACATCCTGAGACATGCTTTAGGAGCATGTTTGCATTGTTCTGTTGGTCCAGAGCTCCCACAGAGCTGTTCACAGTCACTTTAGGTTTAGTTCAATTTACCTTCAGTTGTGATCCTTGAGGTTTCTGTAGCAGTTGAGGCTGCATTGTGCTGTTGTCAACATAGCAAATATGACATGGGTAACTGCAGAACTTGGATGGATGGGCTTACAGGATTGCACAGGTGGGATGGACAAAATGTAGGTACTGCCAACGTACTGTCACCTAAACGCACCCCAAATAATAATGAACCCCCAAGGTCCCTATTGCCAGTGTGTGCAGATCCAATCACAAGAAACCTAGTGTATATCTTTTACCTTTGTTTTTGAAACCTTATTCTGTATCTTATCCTTTCCCTCTGATATATGCCTTCTGGTATGCAGCAGCAGGGCAAGTGCAGGATGGTGGTGTGACATTGTGCAAGACGGCAGTGCTTATCAGCCTGTGTTGGCGGAACACCTTTAATATGAGTGTCTCTGAGGGAAGCATTTAGTCTGTACCCAGGTACTTGTCAGATGATGAGATCACTTTGGGCCGGACCATACTGTCTACGGTTTTGACTCAAGGCTGCATCTGCAGACAACAAATAAATAATTTGCATCATATTGTCTATTAAACTGGGGCTGCAAAACATGTTGTTTGCAATCACGTATTTGACCTGCCCTGTGACTGCAGTGGTGCCTGATGCACCAGAGCTATTGCTCTGTATTCAACAGCAATATCCGTGCATGCATTAAGTATATTAAATATTTATTCCTTACTCTTAAACTTTATTTGTATTGATGTTAAATGTCTGTCATTTCAGTAGGTTTAGCTTGCTGAAAACATGTGCTGACATAAAATCAAATTTTGTCACTCGTTTGGACTGTAAAAATCCACCATTAGTGGATTCCTCCCTCTTCTGTAACACTGGAGCTGAGACAGAGTGAAGCTGAATATGTGACAGTTTTGGGGTCATTGTCTTGCTTTCCCACAAGCCGTTTGCTACATTTGATAGTATACTGATCCCTGGGAGTCATGATGCTGAGTAGTTTCTCAAACTTTTCCTTTGCTGAATCTCCAGATATTATGCTCTCATCTCACAGCCAGGGCAGTATTGTCTGGAAAGTGGGCTCTTCTTTGACTTATTGTCTTTCACAGGGATTTGCTTCTCCAGTGTATGTTTTTCTGATGTCTGAGAACTCCTAGTTTACTTGTCAATTTGAGTCTTCCTCTCCTTGTCCTCAAATGATGAATCCTTCCACAAACACAGTGTTTTCTTCTTGTTTCGGGCCATTTCTAGAGAAGCAAAATTTGCCAAGGTTGTTCGGTGGGCAAAGAATACAGGTACTGGAGATTTGGAGGGGTATATTGAGAAGACTATAATTCAAGCTGAGACTCCACAGCGCTCTGTCAGAGCTGTTCCTTATTTCATGAACGGCTTGAATGATAGGTCAGAGCATGTGGGCGATCAGCCTGCAGATGTCACCAAGCTGAAACGGGTGTCAGGCACCCTGGCAGACGAGAGTCAAATTCAGAGTGGTTTTTGACCTCCAAAAAATCAAGCAGGATGTGAGTCTGTAAGATTTTGTGGAAAAGTTTTACCTTCAGTCAGGGATAATCATTTCCTCAAATGCAGTGTGGGGAATGGCTGGCTAGGCAACATGAGCTAAGGAGAAAAGGACGTGGAAATTTGGTGGATCACAAACTAAATATAAGTCAGTAGCATTGCAGTGTTGTGAAAATGGTAAATGGAAAAATGAAGTCTAAATAGGAGTGTTTTTTCTAACATATAGGAATAATCTTTTCACTCTACTCAGCCCAGGTAGGTAGGTCCTTAGCTGGATTATTGCACTCATTTGGGAGTAGGGTACTTGAAGAAAAATACAGACCAAATTAAGAGTCCTGAGGAGAGCAACAGGAATGATCAGTTACACAGAAAACATCACTTACAAGAAAAGACTAAAATAACTGTTTAGTCTAGAGACAGGAAGAGTAAAGAGAAAAAAAGCCTAAAAATTGTTAGAAATACAGGGTTAGCTGCAAAGTTAGTTGAACTTAAACTGTTGTTAAAGTTCATGTCAGCTAGGGCAAGAAATTATGATCTTACATTGCAGTAAGAAAAGTTTAGGTTAAGACACTTAGGAAAAATTTTGTGACTTTATTAATAGTTAAATGAGGGAATAAAATCTCTGAGGTACTCATAGAAACCCTACCTCTTCAGTATGAGCAGCTTTTGGGAGTGGTTTAACAGCTGTGTTGTTACAGCAATGATGGCCTGAGCATGTAAGAATGGAAAAGACTAGAAAGATGTGGCACTATTTCTTATATAAATTGATTTAGCTAGAAAAACCAGACAAGCCTTTCATGCTCACAAGCCATTTGTCCGATGTCAAACGTCTGAATGGTTTTGGTACAGCTGCTTCTGTATGAAGCAGGGAAGGATGTTCTGCATGATCTCTTGAGGGCCCTTTCAGCCTCATTTGCAAAGATGTAATGATTAACAAAATCTTTCTGTCTTGGGATAGATGGGTGTTCAGGGACTGGCTAGGGAAGGCACGCTATAAAAGCAGATAAAATAGCTCTTCCTTACCCTGCACTTGGGGAGATGCCCTAAGATTTTCACTCCATGAAAAATTCCTGTTTATTGATTTTCAGGAGTAGATGAGAATCAGCAAATGTTAAACTAGCGGCTTTATTAGTGTCAGGTGGGTTTTGATAGTAGCAAATGCTTTATGACAAATTTTGTTGTGGTAGGAAGTATCCATAAAACGTTTCCTTTTTTATCTTAGAGGCTAAAAAAAAATCTGGGAGTTTTGAAGGCAAGAGGTCAAACATTCCCCCACCTCTTGCTCTGATTATATGAAGTAAAATACTTGCAGTCATTACTTTTTAATGAAAATTAATTTTTATTATTTTTAAAAATTCAAAAAAATATATGATGAAAAATTTAGTGAGCACATAGGAAATACTACTGCTGGGGATATTAATGAGAATCAATTTCTATATATAGATTACCTTAGGGTAGTAACAGATATAAATAGTATTAGAAGACAGAGTTGTACTGCAGACAACTTGCAAATGTTTTTAAACATATTTTTTCCTCTGGAGACATGTCTAAAACAGTACAAGTATTTGCAATAGAAAGTGCCAAAATTATGAAACAGTAAACAAAAAAAGGTAGATATGTCTATAGATCTCAGAAACAGAACAGGAGTAGATATGTTATACTGCTTACAAATGAGAAATCTGTGTTCCTGGAAAGGGAATCATGTACTTATACATGCGTAGTTAAGGAGCTGCAGTAACTTTGAGTATTTATCCAAACCAAGGTGTCAGAGTAGTTCCTTGTCATTGTAGCAGACAAAACTAGGCGGCCATTCAACCAGTATAACTTGTTTAACTACTTTTATAATCTCAAAAATAATAGATACATCAGGTTTTATTTTTACTTTTGACTGAAAGAACAGGAACTTTTGAGTTTTCATTCTGATTTTCATGTACTTCATTAAAGTGAAGACTTGCAAGAACTGAGCAAAATATTGACAACTCACATGCCAGCCTAGTGCTCGGTGTGTGTTTATGAACTGTGACCTGCTGCTTTCAAATGCTGCGGTGTTTCTTACCCTGGTCGCAAAAAAATTTTAAAAGGTCGAATTGCAGGGACGACAATAATAATAATGTCAATTTAAGCATCAAGCTAAGATAACTTGTTCAGTTCTAGGAGAAAACATTTCATGTTTCATTTCAATTTTTCTATGCATTCACATTTTCCATCTCAAGCTTTGAGGAAAACACCTTCTCTTTTCCCTGAAAGTTTTTTGTTTTTTCCATGGATTTTCAGATATCTAAGCTCTGCTGAAAAAAAAAATGGGGCACTTGGCATTTCGTCCTCTGTTTCTGCTTTTGTTTCACTGAATGACCAAGAAGGAGGAACACAGAAGAGCAAAACCACGGGAAGAATGGGATTGCATCTTCCCAACAAGCTGATGTTACATCTAGGTTTAGAAGTAATTTTTCTCCCTGCTCTCCTACTCCTACATACATGCATTTCATAATTACTTTTATAATAATAAAAATGTCAGTCCCCATTTTGTTGGCCTTAGATCCAGCCCTCTTGTGCTTATTTGCTTGAGCAAAACACGCTGTTGTGTTCTTCTGATGTCACAGAAGCTCCTCTGAGGACAGGCTGTGTCTCTGAGTAAGAGACAGCCACTTCTTTCTCTTTATGCACAGTTGCTCTGTCTACAGTGATACAGAAATATACAAATATACATAATATATATGAAATATATACATTTATGAAAAAAAATATATGAGCTGTCAGTGTATTTTGACTCCTATTCTGCACTGGAGTGCAACTAAAACCTTATAAGAATCCTTTTGTGGAAAAGAGAGGAATTGAGGCAATGAGAGCATAGCTATGGTGTATGGCAGAATTTTTCAAAGGACTTGGGACTGGAACTTTGCCCACTCACAGGAGGGGATCACCACCTGGTGCTGTGGAGAGTCTCCCTGATTTTGATCCAATGCTGATAAAAATTCCATTTAAATTAGTGCCATTTTGCCTTTGCAGTAGAAAACCCCCAAAAATGGTTCCTAGCATTTCGCTCTCCCTGTCTCACCTGTTCAATCCTCTAATCTATCTGTAGCCTCCCTTTCTATAACTCTGGGTTTCTCATCATGCTGTTAGCATTTGCTCCAAAATTGTACCATGCTTCTAGTTTGGCCTGGTGGATGCACAATGATAAATAGTCTTATCAAAGATCGTTCTAGTATTTCAAAGAGAACCCCAAACCCCAGACAATCATAGTTTGATGAAATGACAAGCAGGGTATCAAAACATAGGTGGTTAGGAAAGTAGCACCAGGAATGCTGGTGAACTCACAAGAGGGTTTGGACGTCCAGTGTAGTTTCATAGTTCATAGTTGCATTTGCAACCTGTGGCTAGTTCTGCAACTCAAAGTGACATGTATAGTTCACCCTGTCACAGTGGTGTGTGGGTGCTGGAACATGGCCCACCTTATGGTGGAACAGGGGAGTGGAGCATGAGGATAAAACAACCCCAAGAGCAGCAAATGCAGGGCCACGTGTGTCTTGCAAAAACAGTGACACAACCCATTCACAGGGATGCTGCTTTCCTTTTATTTAAGGGCATTTACCCCTCACTTACAATTGCAGAGTAGTGTAGGCAAATTAAAGAACTAGAAAATTTGATGAACTAACTAGTTCTAGCAGCCTTATTGTGACAGCACAGAATCTGAGTAGAACCTATCTGAAAAGTTATATATACGCTTGGTAAATATACTTGAGTTTTTAGCTTGTACTGAGCTCTGTGTTGCAAAGCTGCTCCCAGAACCTGAGCTAGCTATGGGTTGAAGATGGCTGAACTAAGGCCCTGCTACACTACACATTCATGGCAGAAATATTTAATTGTCCTATCTTACTGTTTTTAGTCAAATTTACTTTGCAAGTTATGCTTATGCTTTCACAGTGTCTGCTTTTCAGTCTCCAGAAGTTACTTCTTTTGACCTGTTAGTCAGGTTCCAGGAAACTAACAGAGGGACAGAGATCCCAAAGATATTATGATCCTGAGAGTTTAAAGGGGAACATGCTAAACTAATATCCCTACTGAGGGCAAGACTGCAATGTGAGATGGAGTGTCTTGTTAATCATCAAATCATCCATATTATTGTTCTGACAGGATCTTAAATGCCCCAGCTGTAGCAAAGCTTTTCGTCACTGCTCACACCTTACTGTGCAAAGGGTAGTCCAGCCACTGCGGCAACCCCGTATTCTCCTCAGATGCTCTATGGCAAAGACAGTGGAGGGCCAAAGTAAAGCCTGGCAGAAAGAGATGCCACTCCACTGACTATAAAGGATTGTAGCATACATATGACCAATCTGATTTTTGTGTGTGTTTTTGTATGTGCTATGGTCCACATCCTTCCTGAAGTGACACAGTGCACATGTTGGAAGTTCTAAAAACAGCTTAATTTTTAAAATATCATTTAACCACTACCCACCCCTGCATCTAAGCTTTTAAAAAATGTTAGTTATTTACATCCTCAAAGCTCAAAAAAAGTCTCCTTGAACTTAATTTCAGGCTTTCTTATATAAACAAATAAAGAAAGGAGGGCTGATGAGATAATTTAGTCCCCAAATGAACTTGTTTGTGAGGGAAGAATAGTGACTGAAATTATTGTTCTGCTAAAGATTCCCAAAGAGTGTAGCTGCAATAGCCACCCTGTAGCGAAGGACGGCCTTGCTTCAAAGTCAAGCACTTGCAAATTAGGAAACCCAGGAGTTAAAAGATGAAATGTGAATTCCTCACCTGTGTGGACAGGCACTAAACTGAATCTCATACTGAACACAGAAATTCCGTATTTTGTTTTTATTATCCTCATTCACCTTGTGGTCCCAGCTCTGTACTACGCACTGTTCAAATCCCATGCAAACACAGCACTAGTAATTTTGTCACAGACTTTTCTGTGATAATTATGACTATGATCTGAGTACATCAAAACCACTGCTGAATTAATCTTTATTATACTGCTGAGACATATGGTCTTATTCATAGAGACGAATGTGAAAGATGTGTTCTCATTTACTCAATTCCAGGCACTCAGGAGGTAGTTTTTCTGAAGACGCAGCCTTTGGTGTACGTTCATTCAGAGCACAGCTCTGGGTGCCTTCAGCTGCGGCACTGAGCACTCGGCACTTAGGAGTCAGGCTCCCAGAAAACGAGGGCTTGATGCCTCCGACGTCATGGGCTGTAGTCGGGTGCTTGGCATCATGCAGCCCTCATTCCTGCAGCCCTGACACAGCCCCCATTCCTCCCCTGGGCTCTCGGAGCGGGGCAGAGGTCTGGCTCTACCTGCTCAGGCTTCTTCCCGTAATGCAGGCAGCAATGGCAAAGGAGCCTGTAGACCCTGGCAGGATTAGGGAAGTGCAGGCCACCTAGTGTCTGGCAAAAAATCACGAATTTTGGATGGTTACTTTGAAGTCCTAATGATGATTCAAAAGTAGTGCTCCCCAGAGGTCCCCTTCTGGGGTGTTCCGAAGCCCAGTGTCTGCCTGCGGGTCTCAGGGGTGCTGCCTCGTGACAGAGGGATGCTTCCTGGTGACAGAGGGATGCTGAGACTCAGGTCTACGAGCAGTCTGCTTCTGTCCCCTCTGCCTTGTCTCGGTCTGCCTCCCAGCCCTTCCCACAGCCGGCTCCTCATTCCTGTGCTTTTTATTTGTGGTTCCTTGTTTCTGGGCTGCAGCGGCTGGAGCAGGGAGAGCACAGCAGGACGTGTAGGATCAGCGAGAGGGAAAGTCTGGCTCTGCCTTTGCTGCTCCAAGGGGAGGCATGTAAAGCGCAGGGGGATGCATATGTATAGTGCAGATGCTTGGGGGAGGAATGAAGGGGATGACGTGTGCTCTGCTCAGGCAGAAACTATAGATAACTGTCAGACTACGACGAGTCTCCTGAGCACACGCATGGTGGATTTTTTTTCAGAAGCTCCAAACATAGCCAAATTTGTACATATTTTCTTTGCAAGAAATTAAAGAGAGATTTTATATATGCCATGTTCGACAACCTTAGCTGTGCTGTAAGCCCAACATGTGATCCCCAGTACTTGCAGAACACCCTCGGTAAGACTAGTGTTATATACCTTTTTATTAGTCAATTAACATTTCTAACAGCTCCTCAGGTTTATGGATTAACCTTCTTCCTTTTTCACTTAAGAGAAGATTGAGGCAGAAAAGTAAATTTTAGGGCCAGAAAGAGTCACCGTGATCTTGTTTTGATCTCATGTAAAATATGGACCATCAGACATCCTTAAACAAATTCTTCACCACAGAGGTCCAACAGTTTTCTTAAGAAAAAAAAATCTTGGACTAAAAAAAATGCTCAGTGATGGAGAGCTCTCTACAGCCCTGGGTAAATTATTTTAATAGTTATCCTCATTTATTTGTAATTTGAATTTAATTAGCCTCAAATTCTGCAAATTGGATCTTGCTAGTATTAGCTTGATCTCTGTCACGAAATGTTTGTTTCTTACATAATGTAGTTTCTTATTGCGAGGAAGTTCTCTGTTGCTGTTTTTCATGATAATCCAAACAGTTTGAGCTCCTGTACTCTCACTGCGGGACTGCTTTTCTCAACCTTTAATCATTTTTGTGACTCTTCACTCCAGTTTTGGTTGGTTTTTTTTTTTTTTTTTCTTTTCTTTTTTTAGTGAGGCTTCTTCAGCTGGAAACAGTACTGCATTCTATTTGCAAAGATGTATCCAAAGCCATTATCATATTTTCTCCTACAATGTGACCGTTCATCAGAAGCAAAGCATTTGTCAGAAACATGCTAATCACCATTAATTTAGTTTCAGCAGGCAGGTAGATATCTATTCTGTTGATTAGCCGTCACAAGTGGAAGTCTTTTTCCAGAGTCACTCCTCCCAAGGTAGAAACACATAATCCTATGAAAAGCCAAGCTATGCTCCAGCACCATCCCCTTCTTGCTTTGCTGGTGGAGCTGTGCCGCAGTTCTGCGGGGCGGTAGGGATGGGAACACAACTTCCTTACACCCAGGCTGCCTCTTCAAAACCTGCGCCATTTCAAAGCTGTGGTCTGAACAGACCTTTTGCATAGTTCAGGCATTGAATGCATGGTATGTGATCGCATTGGGGGAGGAAATGATTCCTAAAATTTAATGAAAGGAGAGATCATTGGATAATGTAATTTGACCTCCTATAGCTACCAAAGCTACCAAATTTTTTTTCTGACTATGCCTATATTCAGCCCAACCGCTTGTATTTAGTTTAAGCATAACTTGTATTAGGGTAAAGTGTACATTGCAGAAAGACATCTAACAGTGATTTCAAGACAGCAGGATCCGTTAAAACCTTTGTAGCTTGCCCCAGTGATTAAATGCTCATGATGCTACAGATTAATGCCTTTTTTCTTATTTGGATGTATCTGGCTTCAGCTCCACTTTCTAAGTGCTTGCTATGTTTCAGATTAAAGTAATTCAGCACCCGTATCTTCCCCATGAAAGTACTTCACTTTACTTAGCTAGTTTTTTTTTTTCTGTGCAAGACAGTTTCTTCAGCCTGCGGGTATTTTTTTTCAGCTTCTTTCCTCACCCTTTCTGATTTCTAACATTATTTGAAAAACATTTAAATGGGTACTGTACACACTGTCCCAGTATCAGTCTCATCATGTCTGTAAGCAGAGGTAAAGCCACTTCACTTAGGTCAGCAACTGCATTAGCTGCCTTTGCAGCACCTTCTCCCTGGGAGCTCAGGGTATGGATTCTATTAATTTTTCGCCTTGATCCCTAGGTCCTTTCAAGAATCACTGTCATTTCAGGATGCAGTCCCCAGTCAGTACCAATGACTTGCATTCCCTATTCTGAGATGCAAGTGTTTGCATTTGGCTGTATTAAAATGCATTGTGGATAAACAATGTGCCTACCAGGCAGTCTAGATTGCTCTATTTCACTATGTCTTCAGCATTATTTACCACTCTTCTAAATTTTTATAACTTTGCAAGTGTTATCACCGATGGATTTGTATTGAACCTTGATTCCTGTCAGATCTTTATAAAATCCTTTCTCGTTAGCAGTGATTTATCTACGATTTATCCTTTTTTTTTTTTTTTTTTTTTTTTGATCCATCACTGGGCAAATTCTTTACTTATGGAAACTGTGCACTATAATTCTTCATTACGGCTTTTAAAAATCAGAATGTTGTGCTGCAAAGTTAAATGACTTACTAATACAAGTGAATTCCTTTACCAGCTAGAGGTGGTAACTTCTCAGTTGGTAAGTTTCATTCCACAGAGCATGATATACCATAAAATTCTGCTAAGTGATGTCATTTGTCTTTCTTATCAGCTTTTCTGGTATTTTTCTTGGGATGGATGTCAGTCTCGCCATCCAGTGGCTAGCTGGATCATTATGTTTCCTTCCTGTGAAAATTGTCATATAGCAACTATCTTTCAGTCCTTTGGATTTCCCTGGTGTTCAGAGGTTCATTGTGACTTATGTCAGCAGTGATTAAAAGTATCTGACATCAGGAAGTGAATGATCATGGCCCACATCTGCCCTTTCCCAGCAATTCTGATCCTTTCAGTCCTAGCTATCCTCTTCCTGAAACTCCTCAAGCTTGCGAGACCCCTCTCTTGCCACTGGAGGGGTGGAACGTTCCTGTTTTGGGTTTGTCTTTGTCTCCCCTCAAACAGGGGGAAAGTATGTGAGGACTCTCAAGTGTTACAGAGAGAAAGAGCAAAAAGCACAATTGTTCTGAGCATCTGAGTGCCATCCACCCATTTTCTTCCCGTTTCTCAGTCACACATGAGGCTGGTGGGCTGCTAGGGGAAGGAGCCCCCTGCCTCTTGCCATTCTGTCCCAGCGGTGCAGAGCAGAGCTCATGGATGATCAGAAGAGGGCACCATCCAAGCAGGACCTTGCATATGTGCTCTTCTACATTTTCAAAAATAAATGTTTTCTTGGTCTATGGTTCCGTGCAGCTCAGCAACTTCAAGTGCTGTTTTCAGAGACATTTTTAGGACCATTAGCCATGAGCCTTCTGACTTGGTCTTTGTTTCCATACATTCATTCTCAAACTCATTTTACCTGCATGCCGCTATCGGCATTAGTGGTAGTAGCAGAAGCAGAAGGGACGTTGGTGTTTGGTTGCTGAAGCAGTGCTTCATATGATTTTGCTGTGGTAACCCCTTGTCCTGATTCTGTAGAAAGTTCCTGTAGAAAGCCTGAAGAGTGCATGATTTATTCTTATTTGATGCAAGTGCGTGATTCTCCTTCTTTTCAGAGACTAGAAATAAATTTGTTGAACACTCTTATTTTTTATGCAATTCTAACATATAGTCACCTCCATCTAATAAGCACTCTACAAACTTTTTAGGCTTCTTTTCTTCATAATATTCTTCTAAAAAAGACACTATCTTTGCTCTTTAGCACTGCAGCTTGTGAATTTTCCTTTGGGCCTTTATCTTTCTCAACCAGCATTTTATACTTCATAAGTTCTAGCTCATATTGTTTGCTATTTATTTCCTGGTTTTCAGTTATTTGAATACTGAGGTCTTTTAATTTATTTCTATTTGCTGTCACATCTTCATTGACTGAACCAGAATGGGTTTTGAAACAAAGTAGTCCTTTTAGGAAATCGAATGAGCTCTTAACTTTCATTTTTCAGTTGAATTATGCTGTCCAATTCTTTCTCCTCCTTGTAATTTTGCTCATGGAGGCAAGAGAAGGGAAGTCCAGTATGTGACACTGTTTTGAAACATGAACTTCGAGTCATGGTTTCATATTATGGGCAGGAAGGACTCAGAACACAGAAGTATTAGAATATAAAGAAAGTATCTTTTAATGTAAGGCGTCACAAGAAATTGCAGCAGTTCTTTTGGCACCATTTCAGATTCATACTGGAGCATAAAACCCACCAGGGCACATGCAAACTTAACAAGTGTATACTATTGCAAAAAATGAGCCTTGGGACTAGCCTAACCTAACAAGGTCCTTGAAGGTGGCAAGAAGGCTTTACCTAAGCACAGGCTGTGGGATAAACAAACTTTCTTAAACTGGAGCATCTTATTCCTCATAAACTTCGGCCAAACAGTTCATCTATCTAATTTCACATGAAATTGTCCCAGTAATAGTGAAAAAAAACCCTGTTTTGTGTATTTCTGGAAGAACTCTATACCTGACATGGCACCAACTGGAAAATGACCAGTGTTTCCACCATCAGCTACAATTGAGAGAAGGCAACTGACCTGTTTGTCTGATTTCTATAAGAGGCATCATTTCATAATGAATTCTCAAGGAAACATTAATGGCTGTGGTTAGGTGTGTAATGGAATAAAAATGGAATGTAGATTTAGACAATTTTGATAAAGTAACTTGATAGCTTTCTGTTGATACAATAACTGATTTTCCAGACCAGGGAAAAACGGTAGACCTAATCTATCTGAATTTAGCGAAGGGTGCTGTGCTGCTGAGGACTAGTAAAGAATTTAAAGGGTTGGGAGAAAGAACTGGGTAAATAACATGAGCTGAAAGGAAAGTGACTGATCAGGAGGGAAACTACAAGCAGATTTCCCCAGCTATCAGTTTGGATACAGTAATATTTTTACTAAGAAATTTCATGCAAAACCGAGAGTGCACCAATGAACTTAGTTGCTTGCACCATCAATACAGAAGAGAGTACAAGTCTTACACAACAAAAATTAACTGGAGGTTAATTGTATGAATGGGATGACCAGGAACTTAGGCACTAAATGTTAGATTTCCTCCATAAACTGCATATATTTATTGTATACATTATTATATGTATATTATATTATATTATATATTGTAT